>NC_142673.1:10451112-10471112 GCF_964200805.1 Pocillopora damicornis
CAATGTTTTGGGGCAGTAGAACATTTTCACTCACATGACCGAATTTTTTTATCGTCATGGTAACCAACTTAATACACCATGTTGGTGTTTCATGATAACCAGCAGTGAGTATCGTGACAGGAAACATTTGGGGCAGATTTTACAGTTTTGAGAAGACGTTAGTGTAATATTTATATTGTCTTTAACATGGTCCTTTGCCTTGTCAGAAGCTGTGAGAACAAAAGAGGGAAGTGGTCTGATGTCGAAGAAGTAAGGTTTTTTTGTGTCTCACGTGTTATAGTCAATCAAGGAGAGTACACCGAAGAACTTACTTCTGAGTGAAGAAAAATGTGGATCTCTGTGATAAGAAGAGATGACTTAACTGATGATTAAAGATTGGGATCGATTCAACCTAGACTGGGTCCCTACCCTCCACCTTGGGCATTCAAAACAGCATGTAAAGGATCCTGAAGAGGCAACTGCACAAAAAGCTGCCAACAGATGCAAACGTCAAGTAGAGCTTGTAGAAAATAGGGGGAAGAGAGAGTGAAACAAGTGGATGATACAGGAAAACAGCTGATGAGATATTTTACAAGGCCAGGCCCAAGGTCGAGGCTTTGAATGTTGACGATACAGGGAAAACAGCTGATGAGATATCGTACAAGGCTGAGCCCGAGGCCAAGGCTTTGAATGTAAATGACAAAGATCCAGAAACCAGGGAAGAATTATGCAGCAGTCATGACCAGAAAACAGTATATGCTGAAACTCAAACAACTAAATTTGAATATTTATCTAAGGAAGCTGTTCTGCAACCTTTTACTAAGGAATATTTGGCTAATCATGATGACAGAGTGAGGTTTTACACTGATTTGCTGGATTTTGATGTGCTCAAAGCAACTATTTTTTTCATCAGTCTGTTCATCACTCAAAGGAGTAAAAGCTTGTTTTTGTTTCGAGAATTTAATATGGTATTAATGACAATAAGATTGAATGTTCCTCTGCAAGACTTTGAATATAGGTTTGGCATTTCTCTTAGTACTGTTTCAAGGACCTTCTCCACCTGGTTAACTGTGATGGATATCAGGCTTTCTCCTATCATCAGATAGCCTGAACAAGATGAGCTCTGGCACACAATGCCTCTTTGTTTTCCGTTCTCGTTTGGAAAAAAAACCACCATTATTATTGACTGTTTTGAGGTCTTCATAGAGCGACCTTCTAATCTAGCAAGAGCTCAAACATTTTCTAACTATAAACAGCACATTACCACCAAGGTGCTCATCGCAATTACACCCCAAGGATCTATTTGTTTTACTTCCAAAGCACGGGGAGGAAGGACCACTTGAAGCCAAGGGACCTTGTTATAGCAGATTGAAGGTTCGCCATTCAGGAAAATATTGCACTCTACCAGGCACAGTTAGCTATCCCTGCCTTCACTAGAGGAAGGAATCAACTTGGTCCACTTGATGTGAAACAAACACGAGGAATTGCGAATGTGCGAGTACATGTAGAGCATGTCATTGGACTCCTGAGGTAAAAGTATTTTATCCTGCAGGGAATACTACCAATAGATTATTTGACATGTTCAGAAAAAAGTGGAAAAATTCCACTCATTGACAGGATGATCAGGGTTTCTGCAGCCCTTACAAATCTTTCCTCATCTGTCGTTCCCTTTGAGTAAACTCATCAGCTTTTATAAGACATTTATATCTTTGCAAACATTAGTGAGACAGAATTGATATATAATTCTCCAACAAAGTTATGTATGGTATTGTATTGTATTGGCTTCACACTACAATAATACTTCACAAAAGCATAGCAATGTAGAATGAAGTAAGATGATACAAAACTTTAGCCATGTCATGCATGTAATGAGATGCGTTTATGCAAATGGGTGAGCATGCGCGTCGAGAGTGTGTTAGGGGGTGTGTTAGAGTGTGTTCCATGTGTTCAAGTCAGTAACCAAATTATCGTGTACACAAGTCCTGATTATCGGAACAAAATCAATTCAGCAACCCACTCAGAGTCATAACATGGCACCAGGAGTGGAAATATGGCACTCAGCGGCGTTGACGTAGCAAAAATGCAATGGGTTGGCGACAATCTTCGAGAAAATTGGAGGCGTTTCAAACAACACGCTGAATTAATGTTTTCGGGTCCTCTAAAATCACGCTCAGAAGCAGAGAAATGTAGTCATCTTTTAATCTAGAGTGGTCAGAAAGGAAGAGATGTCTTCAACACATGGCAAAACCTCACACAAGACGACAAAAAGAAGTTGCCAACCTACTACGATCGATTTGAGCAACACGTAAGTCCAAAGTCTAATCCTGTCTTCGCACGATACAAATTTCATCAGAAGATCCAATCGCCTGATGAATCCGTAGAGCAATTCACCACTGAGCTTCAAATCCTCGCACAAGACTGCGAATTCACCAGCACTGATGAGATGATTCGCGACAGAATTGTCTACGGCACCAAATCAATGAAAACTACAGAAATGCTGTTCAACGAAGGAGCAGGTCTTACTCTCGAAAGGGCTATCAACATCGCACGATCCTATGAAGCATCACAAGCTCAGCTAAAAGCTATGAATCCCGCTGGAAACGAGAGAAAAATCGATGTTATTTCGCGTCCTAAGAGCCGAAATATACAACCAAAACATAGCACTTCTGCACAGGCAGCCCAGCAGTGCAACCTGAAATCTACACAGGCAGCCCACTGGCACCGCGATGAAAATCCAGCTAATAATTGTGAAAATTGCGGCCGCTCTCACAACAAATCCGAAGCCTGTCCAGCCAGAGGTCAAACCTGCTATTATTGTAAAAAGAAAGGCCATTTTATTCAAGTCTGCAGGAAAAGAATGCGATCAAAACAAAGAATTCACGAAATTCAAGACACTGCTATATCATTTGAAGAAAATTTCGAGACCTTGGCATTTGAGCCTATCTGCGTTGGAAACATAAATCAAGAAATCAAAGCACATAAAGATGAAGTATTTGCTACTGCCAACGTCGACATCGCCGGAAGAGGAAAAGAGGAAACTACTCTAAAAGCAAAGATCGACACGGGAGCTCAAGGAAACGTGCTACCCCTCCACATCTATCACAACAGGTACCCCCAAAATATCAACGCCAACAATAAACCAAGGCCAAGAACACTGAACCAATCAAAAGTCATTCTAGTAGCATATGGTGGCTCAGAAATCAAGCACTTCGGTACAGCCAAAATCCCAGGTGAGTTCAAAGGCATCAAGATAACAGCAACCTTCTATCTCAGACACCAGCGGTCCCACAATCATCGGTCTTCACACCGCAACTCAACTCAACCTTGTGAAATTCAATCTCGAAGTGAAAAAATCTCCACAACCTGAACCTTGTACTCAATCAGTCAGATCAGCACCAATCGGAAGCAAACAAGATCTCATCGCATGGTACCCAGAATGCTTTGATGGAATAGGAAAGCTCAAGGGTGGGTATCATATCACCTTGGATCCTGCAGTACCTCCAATAGTCCATCCCCCACGCAAAGTACCCATCAGCATGAAAGATGAAATCAAGGATGAATTGGACAACATGGTAAAGAATGACATCATAGCAAAGATACAGGAAGGCGAACCTACGGCTTGGGTCAATGGTCTTGTCTACCGACGAAAGTCAAATGGAAGGCTCCGCCTCTGTCTAGACCCAAAAGACCAAAACGAAGCAATTAAGCGTGAACACCACGTCACCCCTACTCTAGAGGAAATTCTTCCCAAGCTAAATGGAGCCAAAGTATTCCCAATAGTCGACGCGAAATGTGGCTATTGGAACATTATCTTAGATAAAGATTCGAGTTACCTTACAACGTTCAACTCACCCTATGGGTGTTACCGTTTCAAGAGAATGCTATTTGGGCTGAAAATGTCCCAAGACATTTTTCAAACCCGCATTGACCAAACCTATGAAGGATGTCGTGGTGTCATTGGCATTGCAGATGATATTGTGGTCTATGGAGATTCGGAAGCATCACATGATGCCAACATGCATGGTATGATCAGTCGATGTAAAGAAACTGGCCTGAAGTTGAACCCCGACAAATGTTTCATTAGACAAGACCAGATCAAATTCTATGGAATAATATGTACCAAGGATGGCATCCAACCAGATCCTAGCAAAGTGTCAGCTCTCAAACAGATGGCACCACCAGCGAACAAGCAAGAAGTCCAGACCTTCCTGGGGATGGCAAATTACATGAGTCCATTTATACCCAACTTGAGCACCCTGACTGCACCACTACAAGAGCTAATCACCGAAAAGACACCATTCTGTTGGAATGCAACATACCAACAAGCCCTAGACAAAATCAAGGAATCTATAAGCAACGAAGTAATGTTAACCTACTTTGATTCATCAAAACCGATTGTCCTTCAAGTTGATGCATCGCTTCAAGGACTTGGCGCAGCCTTATTGCAAGATGACAAGCCTGTTGCCTTTGCAAGCAAAGCCTTGACTAACACAGAGACGCGTTATGCTAATATAGAGAGAGAGATGCTAGCTGTCGTTTACGGATGTGAAAGGTTTCACACTTACCTGTTTGGCCGTAACTTCACTGTTCATTCTGACCATAAACCGCTCGAGAGCATACACCTGAAGCACCTGACAGCAGCTCCACCCCGACTTCAACGGATGCTACTCAGGCTCCAACCATATGATCTCATGATAAAGTATCAGCCAGGAAAAACTATGGAAATCGCAGTTGCTCTTTCCAGACTTTCACCAGAGGAAACCGGCGAAGTCAAAGGCATGGACGTCCAGATACTTGAAATATGCCCTCAATTCAGCAACGACATGATCAAGAGAATCAAGGAGGCTACAGCAGCCGATCCAGAATTAAGCGCATTGAAAGAACAAACATACATCGGTTGGCCTTCAGACATCAAAGGAGTACCAGCTCTCATTAAGCCATACTGGGCATTCAGAGATGAAATATCCATAGACAACGGATTGATGATGAAACGACACAGGATTATCATCCCTAAAGCACTGCAGAATGTAATCCTCCTGAAACTCCATGCTTCACACCAAGGCACAGAGAAAACAAAATTACTTGCAAGATCTGCTTTTTATTGGAGAGACTTAAACAGAGACATTGACAACGTCACGAAATCATGCAGTATCTGTCAAGAGCCGCAGAGCAAACAAGCCAAAGAACCATTGATGCCAACAGAAATTCCTCCACGTCCTTGGCATACAGTCAGTTCTGACCTGTTCTACCTTGACGGGTCCAAATATTTGCTTGTCGCAGATTATTACTCTAAGTTCACATTTGCCAGGAAAATTCCGCCAGGGAAAAGCACCAGCAAGACTGTTATTGAGCTGATGAAGCAGATATTCAGTGAACATGGAATTCCACACGTGGTATGGTCTGACAACGGTCCTCACTATAATTGTTACAGTTTTACTGAATTTGCTCAACAATATGGTTTCAAGCATGTGACGAGTTCCCCCCACTTTCCATCCAGCAATGGATTTATTGAGTCGCCAGTCAAGACAACAAAGAAAACCCTGAAGAAAGCCAAAGCAACCAACAGCGATCCCTATCTTGCGTTGATGTGTTTAAGAAGCAGCACCATCGATGGAAAATTACCTTCACCAGCTGAACTGCTTCTCGGAAGACCACTACAAGATAATCTCCCGAGGAGAATCCAGGCAAGCCCCAACAATGATGATATCACCGAAAGGCTTGAATATAGGCAAGAGAGATAACGTCATTATCATGATAGAGGATGTAAGTCACTTCCACACGTAGCCCCAGGTCAACCTATCAGAATTCAAGATCCAGTATCTTCCACTTGGAAACCTGCCATGGTAAAAGAAAAGCCAGATAAAGTTCCACGTTCTTATACAGTAACCACACCAGCAGGACAGGAACTTACGGCGTAATCACAGACATGTCAAGGAAGCACCCTCCGATAATAAATGGTTAAGTCATCAAGCTTCAAAGCCGGAAGACTCGAAACTGATGGCAGGAAAAGAGACAGAACCCTAGCGAACCTGGGACAGTCACCAGAAGTGGACGCACGGTGAAGCCACCAGAGAGATATGGATTTTCGGACATTGAACATTCTTTATCATTGAACCTTATGAACTGAACATTGGAGCATTAGTTGGTCCTTTGTGCGCGACATGTTGAGTTGTTGTATCCATAATATTAACCTTAAGAAGAAGAGGGATGCAATGAGATGCATTTATGCAAATGAGTGAGCATGCGCGTCGAGAGTGTGTTAAGGAGTGTGTTCCATGTGCTCGGGTCAGTAACCAAATTATCGTGTACACAAGTCCTAATTATCGGAATAAAATCAATTTAGTAACCCACTCAGAGTCACTACAATGCAAAAATTCTTTTTCTTGAATTTCAGCATTCTGGATCTTTGTCGTCAATATTCAAAGCCTTGACCTCAGGCTTGAGTTGTTTCTACTGTATCATCCAATCATTTCACTTTCTCTTCTAACCCTTTGTCTTTGTCTTCTAGCCCTAATAATTCATAAATTAGGGCTAGTGAACAAAGAAAAAGGAGAATCAACTTTGGTTAAATCAAAACTAACCTAAAATAAAATTTGACCTGTAACAGATACATTTGTTCATATTGTATATAGTTCTCCTGAATTTCTTATTTGCAGACACTGTATAAATTTTTCTTAATTTCTTTTTCCTCAGCATTCTGTTACTTTTACATCTTTAACTAATTAATTTGTTTAATCTTTTTAAACTTATTTTAGTGTCCCCACTTAGTGGTTCTACACCGCTAGTACAGTTTGACACTTGAATAAAGGGCTCATCGTCATTTTCATCATCATCAAAGCAGATAAAATTATCCTCTAAATGATTTTTATCTGCTTAGAGCCAAACATTAGATACCAGTAATTAAATATATGTAGTCTACTATATATGATGGTACTATTTGCTCCTTGAATAAATGCATAGAGGTTTTGGATCCAAGGTTTTGGAGAGGGGCTACTCTTTTAGCATAGGATGAGCATTATATCCTGGTATTTCAGCAGTATTTTGTCTTGTTCATACACAACAGCAACAAAGATTCCCATGTTTGTCAATCAAGAGCTCAGTGATCAATGAAGTTATAAGGTTAGTCATATATTTCATGAAATTTTTTCAGACTTACTGTGTAAATTGATTATTCCTTTCCAATATGCAGGTCCATTGCATTGAGCAACTATATTATTTTCTCTATAATAAAGCAGCTATTCTTTCTCTTCAAAAATTTTTTTTAACTAAAGATGTACCTTATGCAGTCTAAAATGTAAGAAACATTTTTCAATACACCAGATTTTAAAGACTGATATAAATGGTTTCTCATTTTTGGGGAAATCAAGTTGCAGTGTTTCAGGGTGTATACCATAAACAAGACATGTAGCAAAGGCTGCAGCAAATACTCCACAGTCACTGCCATTTGGCTGTTGTTGAACATTGACAACTTGAATGCCAGTAAAATTTGAACATCCAACAAGATTGAGTACCTGCTCTTGTACTTCATTTAAAATAATGTTATGATGCAGACAAGTTGACAGTGCAATCTTCACACCCTACTAAGCTTACACATACACAGTGGGCATTACTAGTATGCAAAATCTGAATATATTCTCTATTAACCTGATTGAAGTTTTTAACAGGATCAAAAGTTGGTCCCTGTAAGCCCTCCACATCTGAATTAATGTTTCTGAGACAAACATGTACTTCATGGATAATATCACAGTCAAGCCAAACATTAGGTGACAAAATCAACCGATAATGCCCATCATTCAGCTTTGCAAGTAATGCCGACTTTTCTGAAGAACGTTTTGAAACTCTAGTCATCACAACACCATCATCAGATGTATTGAAAGAATCATTAACAACTTTTTTCCTTTGTTCAGTTTTTCCTCTTGATTTACAGACCGTACATTCCCAATTTGTCATTGGATTGTTTGGCATCCGCTTAAAGTTTAAGAAAAAACTTTCCACTTTGACAAAATGGGTTATGGCATTTCAGTAGTTTATCTGAAAACAGTGGCTTCTGTTTGTATGTGCAAATAAAATGTGATTTGTGAGCTTCATCCGAGATATCTTGTCTGTTTGCATTTTGATTTTTCATTTTTGACTCCTAAAGTTTTTAGGCAAAGGAGACAAAACCACTTGTTAGGTTCTTTTGTAATTTTCAAACAAGACAAATGAAAAAAAGAGATGGGACATGCTTGGTTTGTGCATGTTACCACAGGCCCTCCAGTTACCAGTGTGCAAAAACAAGCAGAATTGGGATCAGGTGATGAATAAGACAAACTGCATTTTTTAGTACCACCTTCCCAAAATTTCTAGTAGCTCGCAGTTTCTCCAGAAGTGATTTAGTGAAGTGAAACAACAGAGTGCCAGTGGCTGACATCAGGCAAAATTCTTTCACTAAAGAGATCAATTTGCTCATGAAAACCACAAACAACAAAATCACAGTAGAGCTATTCAGCAGTGAATATTTGCTCGTGGGTTTGGTAATAGTAGGCATGTTCCCTTTTTAGACTTGCATCTCCATTTTCTGACTTCAAACAAGAGTTGTATTTGTTAATATACTGCTCCAAGTCTGTATCCTTTAAACAAAAGGGCATTTGATCTCCCCACATCCTTCCCCACAGCAATCACACCTACACAAAGTCAGGTGTGGCATGTAACCATGGATACTGTTTATTGATAAATGTGCCACATTTCGTTACTTGAAAGTTGATGTGCTTTTCCTTTATAATCTTTTCATAAGCTTCAATAGCAGACATTCTAGCTGCTTTGCTAATTGATGCCCCAATTCTACCAGCCCTGTGACAATAGAAGCTAGAGCCCTTTGACTGTCTTCTGGTATCTTCCTCTACGAGCCTCACCTCTTCATCAGTGATTTTTGGGGAAATTTTTTCACAGGCCTTGCTTTTAGAAACAAGTAGTTTCACCTGGGACGGAAGCCACCACCTCACTAGAATGACTGCCTGTACTTCCTTTGATAGTCGTCAAATTGTTGATAGTTTCATCCAAATTTCGCTTACGTTTCTTTGCAAAACGAAAATCAATGTCAGAGATTGGGGCATAAGGAACTTTTTTCATGGCAGTTGGTAACAGCCAGGTGCGTTTTACATGTGTACAGGTTAATTTTTCATTTATACTATTCCATGCCTTGATGTAGAACAAAACACTTGCAATATGTGAGCAGCACTCCCCTTGACCCGCTATGCATCCCACACAGTGCGAAAAGAGAATTGTGCCATTGTGTTCGGTTATTAGAAAATGTGAAATATGAATCGTTCATTCTTTTTTAATGTTGGACTATCCTAGACACTTTGTATTTGTTGCCTATTTTGTTGTCCTTTAACGCCACTTAAAAACCCTGACATCAATTGGTCATAGGACTGCAACCTTCTATAAGCCTTAAATTGGTCCTCAATGTAATGACTCGTGTCAAGTACTGTCGTAGTATCGCTTCTGGCCTGCGGTTGCTTATTAGTTCTCAGGCCCCCTGATATATATAGGCGGTATTCATGATGCAATTAGGGATCTTATCTTTTTTCAACATCAGCTTGTGTACGTGATTAAAGTGTGTTTATTCTTTGACAACGCCTCTTAGTTTCTTTGAAAACTACAACATGGTGTCAGGAGTGGTTGTCAATCTGTGAACTGCTTGCCACTGCTGTATTTTCAGTGAACCAGGCCAATAGTTTATTTTATTTTTATGCCCGTCGGAACCAAGATGGCGGAACTTGCAGGTTTACCGATCCCAACTTTGATTGGCATTCACCAGATGCTCCGCAAGCATTCAAGAAGTTTAAAGCTTGATGCGAACTTTACTTCTCTGGCCCGCTGAAAGAAAAGTCGGAGGAAGAACAAATAAGCTACCTTCTCATATGGTCGGGCGATGATGGCATTGAATTAGTTTCCACGTGGGCTTTATCTAGCGAGGAGAAGAAGAAACTTGACACCTACTGGACTCGCTTTGAGAGCTTTTTGTCTCCAAAGAGCAACTTTCAGCTGTCAAGATACAAATTCGGGACCCTGAAGCAACAACCTGGTGAGTCAGGGGATTCATTTGTCAAGAAAATTCGAATTCCGGTTGAAGAATGTCGATTTACGATGATGAGCACATCATCGACGCTCTTATTTTTTGGATCTAACTCCAAGTGTACACAAACCAAACTCCTGGACAAGGATGCCACTCTCACACATGATACCGCTCTGGATATTGCCCAGACCGAAGAGGCAACAAATAATCAAATTAAAGAAATTTCACCTGGTACCTCAACTCACGTTGACGCGCTAAATTGCTGTCCTCCCATCAGACCCCATGGCCCCATTATTCGTTTGTGTGGATGTTGTGGCACGGAGCACGACATTTCTGAGCGATCCGTTTGCCCTGCCTATGGCTCATAATGTGGTGCTTGGGGAAAAGAGAACCACTGGAGGAAAGTCTGTCGTTCATCAAAGTCTGACAAAAAAGGGAAGACTAAGCATGTCCGTCCAAAGCCTCCTAAACCTCCAAAAGGGAAATCTGACAGGAAGAAGCATTTCCATAGCCTTGAGGCCCGTGATTACAGGGAAGACAGCCCCCAAACATCAGTTCCGGATCAGCTATACTTCCATACCTTGCCAGTTAATCAGGTCACCAAGAATGACACTCAAGCCCTCATAAAGATGGAAGTGGTCTCGGATCACTCTAAGAAACCGCTCATGTGTAAGGTTGATACTAGCACTGAGCGAAACGTTATCTCTCTGAGTACATACAAATCACTCTTCTCAAATGCATCCTGTAACCCTGGTGGCATTCCCACTAGCCTCACACCATCCAGCATTATCATCACTGCGTTTGGTGGACATACTGTTGGTCATCATGGCACTTGTGTACTTAAACTGGATTATGGTGGCTCCTGTAAACCACGCCCATTCCATGTTGTTGATGCTGGTGGCCCAACCATACTAGGCCTACCAACATGTACAGATTTCAACCTGGTAACCATGAATTTCAGTATCACGAACCATGAAGGGGCTTCCAAGCCAAGCACCACACCTCGACCTATCTGCGACCCAGATCCAGCTGCTGAAGAGCAGGTGCTCAAACAGTTTAAGGATTGCTTTGAAGGTGTCAGTTGCTTTCAGGGCGAATATCGCATTACAGTTATCCTTTACATCTATCTTGGATCTCGCGGCCTGATACAAGCGGCCGACTTTGTGACTCGAAGATTTACGCTTTAATTAGTGAAGTTTAACGTTCAAAGTGCTTAGATAAAGCACGAAATTGTTAGTCTGTTGTTCTGTTTACATAGTCGGTAGAATTTTTCCAGTGTCATTAGAAAAGAACGCCTCACCGTGGAACCTGTCTGCCTGCCACTGAAGGTCATGGTAGACCTTATCGATCCACTAGGGACACGTAGGTGATGTGTATAATCACGGAGCACTAGACAATTAACCTCCAACTAGTTGTTTTAGTTAACTGGGAAGTTCGTCATTTGAGAGGTTACGCATGACGTTTGTTTTTCCCGCGAACATCAAAAATTCAATTTCTGTCGTCTGTCTCTAGGCGTGTGTACACGGAATTAAGTAGGTTTGATTTATTTTATTTTATTTTTTGTGCAGGATTTTTTTAAGAATTCCATAAATAGGTAACAAAATGAAAGGCAAGCTTGCGTTTGCCGTTAAACGTCATGCTAAAAGTGCCTATTGAAAAATAGAATCTTTGCAAGCGCGTAGTCGTGGAAATAGAGTCGATAACAACGCATGTATAGTTAGTACCAAGGGGTGACTAAATTTACGAAAACGTCAAAAAGTAGTTTTTCAGAATGGCACTGATTCAAAACACTCAAAAGAGATCTAGTGACTACAGCGTTTTTTAAGTGAATTCGCGCAGGTTTTTGTTTAAAACATAACACTGACTAAGAAATAAATATTAGTTGGCCCTGCACTCGGTACAGCGATGTCTGCAGACGAATGCCTGTCTGGGTGTCCTGTGCACGTTTAGCGTGATTGCGTGACAAACATGAGTGGTATCCGGTCACTTCGCAAACGTGTCACTTCGCAAACTGTCAGTTCGCAAACGCATCCCAGTCGATTCGCAAACATAATATGAATCAACGAAAATCAACAGAAGAGAATCACGTTACTTTTAATCATTATAAATGATGAATTGATTCCGTGACTCGACTGATCGACGAGCAATGTAGAAAAATACACGCACAGTATCACTTTATTAAACCACTAAATGACCTACTAAACTATTCTCTAGTATTTACAAATATTTACAAATGTGATGGTTTCTGTGTGATTGACAACAACCGTGTAAACTGGAACGCACGAAGTGAAGACAGGGTATTGAATACATATCCAAGATAGATGTAAAAGAGGAACAAGATACAAATTTACATCTATCTATGCTTCGATCGAAACCGCCTTAGAGTTGTTGAAGAATTAGACGTATTAACTGCTAAACGCTAATAATAATGTACAACTACTTAGTTTTGCACAGCAACAAGAAATTATTTGATTTGAAGGCAATAACAGTCCCAAAGAAAGAACACTGTGTCGGAGGAAAAGGAGGATTGCAATGCCGTCCCAAGCGTAACGTCCTTTGTCACTTCGTTTGCGAAGTGACAAAGGACGTTTGCAAAGTGACAGTTTGCGAAGTGACACGTTTGCGAAGTGACCGGTATTCACATGAGTGATGACACACGACTTCGTTGGTGAACATCGTTGTGCCATTTGGGGAGCCAAACGTTTCTTAACTGAAACTGTAAGCAATCAAAGCATCTTGGTTTATCGTGCAAAAAAGACTTTTGTATATACTGGAGTTGTATGGAAGCAGAAATAAGTCAAGAGTTGCGATGGTTTGCGATGATTTATGAACAGCTCCGAGTATTGTAAATGGTCAAGCCGGACGTTGTAAACACTTTTCAAGTGAACATGGCGATTTGAAACAAAAGTAATGGAAACATCACTCCTTAATCACTGGTTTCAGAGGGTAAGGGTAACATATTGAGTTTCTGATAAAGCACAGCTCAAAGCGGTAAGATTTTGAAGAAATTATGGCTTCGATAATAAAAGAATAATTGGATTATCTGCGGTTGTTTACACGGCGGCGTTGCGATTTGCACGAAATAGATCGGGCTATTTCTTCACAGTAATTAAGAGCCCCAAATTAATTTTTATATCCTTGAAAAGAACATCGTTTCCAATTTTCAGAAATACTCATCTCAAGTGATTCCGAGTTATACCGAGTAGGAAAAATTTTTATTGAAAAACTGCTCCAAAATGAAATTTTTAATCAATCAAATTTTGGCGATTTTCAAATATTCGCCAATAATTCATAGTTATGTCAATATTCCCGTTATTAGATTCAAATCATTTGTTAATACCTCGTATACAAATAGATAATATTCGGAAAGACTTGCTTTCTTTTGCGCTTTTGAAGAATAACGTTTTTGTTGCCCTACTCTCGGCTTCATTTCGGCCACTGTTATGGCAGTTGGGGCTCGATATAGTGTTTGGTGACTTTCTAGAAAATAAAAACAGTTCTGAACAAAAAAATTATACCACGTTTATAGACTTACCCTAAGGTATCTTTGAGCGAAGTATGAAGGTAGGGCTTTTTCTAGGCATGTGCCACATTTTTTTGATTTCACGCGGTCTCCAGAAAAATTCTCTCTTAACTCTATTTTGATGTAGGTGTCATTGACTCAAGAATGAGCTCTAAAATTGAAAGAAGCCCGTGAGAATTTGCTAGCTACTACCTCCCCCCGTATTAGGACAGTTGCCCAGGTATCAGGGCTAGTGAAGTCTAGTTTCCAAAGGGCTATGTATGGATCTCTGCGCAACAGGGTCCTTGAAATTGACAAAACACAGGCCTTAGTAACATGCAAGGGGAATTTTGACAAAACCATGTCTTTATCCCTGGAGTCCAAAACGGACCTCAAATGGTGGGTTGATACATTACCATTAGCATTTAACCTTATCAACTATGGGGACCCCCAAGCAATGATGACAACAGATGCATTTTTCACAATGTATGGGTTTGTTGGTTTGATACAGTCGCAACTGAAGGAAATTGGACTCCAGCAAAAGCTGTACACGATATAACTACCTAGAGATGTTTGCTGCCTTTCTTGCATTGAAATCATTTGAGTAAACAATTTCTGGCAAGCATGTTAAACTTATGGTAGATAGCACCACTGTCATGACCACAATAAAACAAATGGGCACATGCCACTCCTGGGAAAACAACTGCCTTGCAAAACAAATTTGGGAGTGGTGCATATCTTGTAATGTTTGGCTCACAGTAGAACACATTCTAGGCAAAGAAAATACTGAGGCAGATAAGGAGTCACCCCTGGCTGGAAAGGATACCCAGTGGCCATTACAGTCATTCCTCTTCAAAGCTGCCACTGACAAATTAGGTGTTACCCCAGGCATTGATCTTTTTATCCAAAGGCTTTATTGTCAACTAAAACCTTATATTGCCTGCAAGCCAGACCTGGAGGCACCTGCAATAAATGTGTCGAGGAGGGACTGCATTTTTTATGCCTTCCCACCATTTAGTGTTACATCACGTGTGCTGCAAAAGATCTCTGAGGAGGAAGCTACTGGACTTTTAACTGGCCTATTCAAACTTAGTGGCCTTATCTAATCAATATTCTTATTGACTTTCCCTTACTTCTCCTTAGGAGGGACAACAAGCTGTATCTTCCAGCCCAACCCCACCTGCCACTTGTCCAGCATTTCCTCATGGGCAGAGGACTTTCATGTGATGCTGGAAACGTCATCATGCACTCCTGGTGTTCAGGCACGTGGAAACAGTACCACACCTATCATGAGAGATAGCGAACATTCAGCAGTTCAAGGAATATCAATCCTCTTTCAGCATCTTTAGCGGATGGGCTGTAGTTTCTTCGTGACCAGTTTGCAAGTGGTTTGTCATACAATGCAATAAACACAGCCAGGAATGCTCTGTCCATAATTATCTTACCTCCTGATGGTGGTTCATTTGGAAATCATCCCCTAGTCATCTGATTCATGAAAGGTGTCTTTGAGACAAGACCATCACTGCCAAGATACAGAGACGTACGGGATGTATTGTTCTGAACTCCTTGTAAACCACCTACAATTACCCTGCTCTCTGGCCAGTGATGTAAAACTGTTCACACCCTTAGTATTGGTAGTATGAGGAGCTGTAATGACTCTGTTTTGAAATTACTAAACTCTTGAAAACCTGCAAACCTGGGAAGTACCAAGGACAGACTTCGAAGCTTACCCAGTAGATAAGTGCTTATGTGTTGTAACCTGCCATCAGGAGTGTGTTAAGAAAATAGAATCAGTGAGAGCATGACATGATGCCTTTTGATTGAGTTATTGTAAACCTCTTAGACCTGTAAGTTGAGACACCATAAGTTGGTCAGTGAAGAATATCTTAGAAAAAGCTGGTACCAACACAAAGATTTTTGGTGCTCATAGTATCCGAGCTGCTTCCACCTCAGCAGCAACTCAGGTACTACACCCATAAATACCATCATGGATGCAGCAGGGTGGTCTAGTGAAAGCACTTTTTTAAAGTTTTACGACAAACCCATTCAGACAGCTGTTAACTTTGTGATAAAATTCTTTCACTAAAGGAGCTAGGAAGTCATGCCCACCCTACTGCAGTTACCAAAAGTGGACCTAGTATTGTGACCCTCCCACTATTAGTATGTTTTGGGAATGTGTTCGCTCGCAGGATTTAAATACTAATTGCTTAGGTTCCTGTGCTCTATCTCACATGACTTCCTAACTCCTGACCAATGACTCATAGAATTCCAATCACTCTTCAACTTACAGTCAAGTATTGTTTGACTCTTAATTTCCTATGTGTATTTAGTTGTAGGTTTATTCAGCTTAATTTACATTGTAATAAGTTTTCGTTTACTATTTTGTTTGCAGTTTTAACCGATCTAATGAATACCAACTTATGTCAGCAATTGTTGAGATTTTATATATTGCAAAGTACTGCTAAAAACTGTCTGATTGGTGGGCTCTCCCTGTGATGTAAATCCAACTCCTTTCCAGTACAAGGAAGTTACCAACTTATTCTCGAAATATGTGGTGTCCCTATAGCAGAAGATTGACAAAAGCTTCCAAGATGCATTGCCTGATATTTCAAGCTTCTCTGTTTCCCTGTGCCACCCTTTGTTCAATACAAAGTGAAAAGGACAAGCTTCAGGCTGAATGGAACAGCCTCAAGTTCAAGCTGGTAGAGTGGAAAAGTAAAGATGAGTTCAAGACAGCAAGAACAACTACAACTCCAACTGAATGAGTGCTGCAACGCCTGATTACTATGAAGGAAACATACTCCCAGCTCTACCCAATGCTCTTCAAAATTGCTGAAGTGTGCTCAACAACGCCAGTTTCAAATTCTTGGCCAGAAAGAGGAGTAGGCAAATTAAGAAGTGTGAAGACTATGGCAGGCCGTTTGTAACAATATTCAATAATTCTTTCATTAAACCATTCAACTGCAATTCAACCGTTCAATTCAACCCCAATTCAACCAGTCAACACTCCCATTCAACCATTCAAGAATCTGTTCAACTATTCAACCCCTAATTCCACTATTCAACCCCAATTCAACTATTTGATCCCAATTCAACTATTCAACCCCAATGCAATATTTAATCCCAATTCAATAATTCAATCCCGCATTCAACCATTCAATCCTGCATTCAGCCATTCAACTGGCGGACTGGGTAACCTGGCACAAAAGATGGACGAGCTGGAGCCTGAAATCTAAGTTATCATATAAAGCAAGATGGCAGCAGATGCACAGCAATTTGAGCTAACAGAAATACCTAGTTTTTTAACCACATCCTAGACAAGATGACTCAGTTATGTAAGATTCCTTTTGAGGTGGAACCATTGGAAGAGCATGCCGTAACACTTGACAAAACCATATCCTTGTTAAGAAAGATGGAATATTGTTTCCAGTTTGAAGATAACAAGAAAACACAGTTGAAAAAATTACTTTCGCTTTTGATGATATTTGACAGGGCTGGAACCATTTATTGTCTCCAGCTTCCATTACCACAACAACTGTCGCCAACTTGGGCTCAAACAGACAAGCAAATATTTCTTCACCCGAGAGGCCATCATACAATATATTTTCTGAAGCACTTGAGGAACTTTGTGCATTCAGTTTCACCTGGGACAAAATTGCTAAAATATTGGGTGTGTCGAGGTGGACTGTACTAAGAAGAGAGCAAAAATTCGGACTACAAGAGATGAGAGAGTTTAGCAATACAACTGACCAAGAAGTTGATGAATTAGCTAGAAACCATATATCTAATCATGGTACAACATCAGGTCAAGGGTACATTGCAAGGTATATAAAGTCACTTGGACTAAGGGTACAGTGCAGGCGAATAAGAGAGAGTATGACTTGGGTTGACTTCAAAAATACTGCTATCAGATGGGGTGCTCAAGTCTCACGAAGAACATACCAGGTGCCATGACCAAATTCGTTTTGGCATCTGGATGGCCATCATTCATTAATACGCTGGAAATTAGTCATAAACGGATGTATAGATGGATTTTCTCGAAGAATTAAGTTTTTCAAGTGCAGCTCTAATAATCTTGCCCAAACTGTCCTCGACCTCTTTCTTGATGCAGTCAACAAAGATGGAAATCGTTGGCCCTCCCAAATCCAAGTTGACAAGGGAGTAGAAAATGTACTTGTCTGTGACACAATGATTGAGGCTAGGGGTGAAGGTAGGGGAAGTTTTATTGCTGGACCATCAACCCATAACCAGAGAATCGAAAGATTGTGGAGGGATGTTTATAGGTGTATCTGTCATCAGTACTACTACATTTTTTATGCTATGGAATCTACAGGTCTTTTGAATATAGATGATCCTCTACGACTATTTACTTTACAACATATCTTTCTCCCAAGAATAAACAAAGCACTGAGGGAGTTTTTAGAAGGATTCAATCATCATAAGGTGCGCACAGAAGAGTTGGTCTCCCTATCAAATGTGGCTGAACATACATACATACATACATGACCTTTATTTAAGTGACTAATTGTTCTAGTGCCTATTGGCACTAATTGGCGACACCTTTAAGAGTAATAAATCTAATTATTAATAAATGTAATATATGAGCTCGGACACTAAAAATGAATATGTATAAATATGCGTGCGTCAAGTTAACTTAAGCATAAGCGACATTCACTCCCACATCCTTCGAGAAATGATGTTACATCCTTCTTACGTATAGTTGTCCTAAAAGTTGCCAAAGTTCCAATATTTCTTTCTTCCTTGCTTAATTTTGACCACAATTGTGGTCCAAGAAATCTAAGAGAATGTCTTCCATAAGTAACACTTTTAAACCGAGGTAAGACAAAATCTGCATTTCTTAGGTTGTATCCCTTATTATTAGTATTCTCATCGTCGATATTAAAAATGTTCGCAATTTTGTTCGTTGTTAATTTGTTTTTAACTTTAAACATCAAAATTAGTATATCCTGCAACCTCCTATTTTGCAAAGTAGTTAATTTAGCTCTTTTTAGTAAGGTGTCATAACTTTCGGCAGTAGTATTATACACTAATCTTAAGGCTCTTTCTTGTAGACGCTCCAATTTACGATTATCAGATGCCGTGCAAAAATGCCACACTACGTGGCAATAAGTAAGGTGTGGCATGATAGCTAATTTTGTGCAAAAGTAACTTGGCATTTACTGGGATAAGATTTTTAAGCCTTCTTAAAACTCCGATCATACCGGCAACTTTCTTACACACACTACGTAAATGATCTTTAAAGTTTAGGTTTTCGTCTAGGGTTACACCTAGGATCTTGATGGATTGTGACTGTTCAACTTTTTTGCCACTTATATCCAGATCAGTGTTCCTTTCACCTTTTGAATTTCCCAAAACCATAGCTTGGTATTTATCGCAATTGACCTTTAAAAGATAATCTTGATACCATTTAGTCATCTTCTCTCCATTGTCCACCAGTATCTTCTCCACTCTTTTCATTGTTTCATGTGCTACAAAGACCTGATGGTCATCCACATACATCGAGACATTGGCATCTGATATTATGTTAGGCAAATCGTTCTGGAAAATATTCCACATAAGTGGTCCAAATGTGCTTCCCTGTGGACATCCTCTCTTCATCACAATCCAGTCGCTTATTACAGAACCTATCCTTACTCTATTCTCTCTTCTCTGAAAATATGATCGTATGAGCTGTATGGCTTTGTCAGAGAAATTGTAGGCTTGCAGTTTATTTAAGAGTAACTGAGGGCTAAGAGAATCAAAAGCCTTGCTCATATCCGATGACAATATACCGACAATTCTCTTGCTGTCTAGTTCTGCTCTCCATGTTTCGGTCAGCCTCACAGCTATTCTTTGTACAATAGGCAGTGACAGCATCACTGAGTCTGTCATCCATAACCTTACTGACTTGTTGGACCAGCAATATTTCATAAACTTTATTTACGCATGACGGCACCATGATAGGTCTATAGTTTGTATCCCTTTGTTTATCATCCTTCTTATGTACCGGTATCCATTCTCCATGCTTGAGCTTTGCTATCCATTCTCCATTTCTAATTGCTTGGTTAAAAATCACAGCAAGAGACGAAGCTAACTCAGTGGCGCCTACTTTAAGGATCTTAGGGTCGATCCTGTCATATCCCCATGACTTATTGGGGTTTAGGTTGCTCATGACTTTTCGCAATTATTCGCATGTAATTTCGTTAAATTCAAAGTGGTTTTCATGTAAATCTCTCTTGATAAGATAAGTCGAAATATTAAGAAGAGAGTTGTGATTCATGAAATCACTCTCTACACAGTCATTTACGTGGTCCCCTCCAATTCCATCAGCCATAGTGGAGAAAAAATTAGCAAAGTGGTTAGCTACTTTGGTTTGATCCCCCTCCAACACATCCTTAACTTTCAAGCATATATCACCGCTGTTTCCCTGTTTGTTCTTGAAGTCAGTGAATGGTCTAAACG
>NC_142673.1:10478612-10488612 GCF_964200805.1 Pocillopora damicornis
ATGGTACACATGTTAAATAAAGAACAAAAAGAATTCTTCTATCATGTTTTGCATCTAATAAAGACATCTGATGAACCATTTTACTGTTTCCTTAGTGGAGGTGCAGGAGTTGGTAAATCACACCTAACTTAAGCCTTGTATCAGGCAGCACTGAAATACTATAACACTAGTACTAGAGCTGGTGTTCACTTTGCTGAAATTAAAGTATTAATACTGGCAATACACAGTGCACTAGGAATGCCTACATGCCAGTCATTAAAGAACTACAACCTTCTTGACTCGGGTAGACTAAATACTTTAAGATGTCAGCTTGGTGGAGTTAAACTTATATTTATAGATGAAATATCTGTTACAATATGTACGTGATTACATGCGCCATCAATGTCTAACTAGACTGAGATCGAGTTACATCTGTATTGTCTTACAACGCTGTATGCTACTGAATGGTTAATAAAAACGGATCTTGAAACATGGTGGCAGTGGTGGGATAACGAATCCTCCGCCTACCACTTACGGAGTCGAAAACAGTTGAAATCATCTTGGTGTAGTAATGTCCGACTCAGAAACGGCGCCTGAAGCGCCACCACCTGGCTCTTCGCAACAGACCCTAACACAACTGGGAGTTGTGCAACACCCGCCTTTTGGCGCGATGGCCGGGATAATGCCTCCTGGAAAACTAGTTACGACTGGGAATGTGGCGGACAACTGGAAAGTATGGAAACAAATGTGGGGCAACTACATGGTCATTGCTCAACTCGAGCTGAAACCGCCAGCGTACAAAGTCGCATTGTTTCTCCACTGTATCGGTGTTGATGCGTTAAAGATTTTTAACGGCTTCCAATTCGACACTCCAGACGATAGACATGATCTGGCAAAGATAATACAAAAGTATTCACCATCGGCGAACTGAATGAAACCTTTGAAAGGTACACTTTCAACTCCAGAACTCAACAGGAAAACGAAAGCATTGATGCTTATGTCACCGCCCTTCGCACACTAGCGAAAACATGCAATTTTTGTGACTGCATGCGTGATTCGATCATTCGCGACAGGATCGTCCTGGGCATTCAAGATCACCGCACTCGCAAACGGCTTCTACAAGAACGGAGTCTCACCCTGGCGAAGTGTATCGATCTTTGCAAGAGTTCTGAGGCAACAAATTTGCAATTGAAGACGATCTCGGGCGCCCAGAACGAAGATGTTCACGCTGTGCAAGATAAACACCCGCCTTCCAGCCGCCGTGATGACAAGTCTAGGAAAAGCCGTGCGGGGAAGATGAAGACCTGTAAATTTTGTGGCAAAGCACATCCTTTCGAAAAAGGAAAGTGTCCAGCGTGGGGCGCGAAATGTACGAAGTGCGGTGGCAGAAATCACTTCGCAACAACCTGCACTACTCTGACCAGAAAAGTGTACAACTTGAGAGATGAATCCTCCGATGACAGCGACATGGAGTACATTACAAGCATTGTTGCACGACCGGACATGATACACGCTGTTACACAAGAACATGATTACCCAAGAGTAATCTACACTGAGATGCTTGTGGGCAAGTGTAGTATACTAGGACAGCGGTTGTTTATGTAAAAGTATACATCCGGGAAAGTGTGAGCGCGGGAAGAATATTAAAGAAACGTGTACTGTGTGTACTGTTGTTGTTCGCCTTCGTGGCTGCCTTTTGTGGCATACTTCTTCATTTTTAGACACTACAAATTGGCGACGAGGATGGCGAATTCAGTAGAAAGGGCGCTTCCACCTCTAGATTTAACAGGGTCTTCCTCTCAGGTCGCGGAACGATGGCGACAGTGGAAACGATCGTATCAGTATTACATCGATGGCAAGGGAATTACGAATCCTTCTCGGAAAACAGCTCAGTTACTTCATTTAGCAGGTATGGAAGTACAAGATATTTACGAAGATATTCCAGATCCTGGACCACTGAATACTAACGAGGATAATGAGTATGTGGTGTGTCTGCGAAAGTTGGATGCTCATTTTCGAGCCGAGGACAATGTACCGTACGAGCGTCATGTCTTTCGTCAACTTACGCCGACAAAGGGAGAGACCGCCGATAAGTTCATGGTTCGTTTACGTAAACAAGCTCGTCATTGTAATTTTGGTCCAACTTTGGAAGAAAATTTACGGGATCAATTGACTGAAAAGTTGCCTAATGTTGAGCTAAAGAAGAAGCTATTGGAAGTCGTTAATATTACTCTGCAAGCAGCAATGGATAAAGTTCGAAAGTGGGAAGCCTTACACGAGCAGGCAGGTCAAATGGTCATGCCAAGCCAAGAACCTGGAGCAGGTACTCATGCAGTTGAAGAACGTCCTGGGCGTGGAGACAAAGGGAAAAGCGTTTGTTTCAACTGTGGTAAAGAAGGTCATTTTGCCCAAAGTACAAATTGTCCCGCCCGAGGTCGCAAGTGCAGCAAGTGTGGTAAATATGGTCATTATGCCAGCTGTTGCAAAGGGGGAAGGAACTCGAAGCCTGGAAAACAAGGTAACAACCAACAACGGGGAGGCAGACAGCAGCGTCATGGTAAGGGGAGACAGGCAAATCATGTTGAGGGTCATTGTAACGAGTCAGGTGAGGATGACAGTTTTGCTTTTACTATAGAAGAACAGACATGTGCTATGTCAAATTCCTCTGAACCCGTCATCTCAGTGAAGATTGGTGGAATCAGCAGAGATGTGTTGATTGATTCAGGTTCTGCAAGTAACCTCATTAGTAAAGATACACTGCAGGAACTTAAGTATCAGGGGCTCAAGATTGAATTAATACCTTGTCTGAAGAGATTGTATGCTTATGGGGGTCGAGAGCTTAAAATTGAGGGCCAGTTTCAGACAGAAGTTTCCGTACCCAAAACAAAGGTTGTGGCAGATTTCATTGTTGTTGAATCCGGGCGTTGTTTGCTGGGATATTTGTCCGCCACAGATCTTGGAATCCTTCGTGTGGATCTCTCGGGAACTCTTGGGACAGGAGACTGTAACACTGTTGATGGTACCTTCGTGGGAGGACTCAAAGCAAAATACCCCAGTGTATTCCAGGGAATTGGAAAACTTAAAGATTATCAGTTGAAGCTACACATTGACCCCAGTGTAACTCCAGTCATTCAAAAAATGCGACGAGTACCTTTTTCTGTAAAGGACAAAGTAACTGCCAAGGTTAACGAACTCCTTGAAAAGGACATAATTGAGAAAGTCGAGGGGCCTACGGTGTGGGTAAGCCCAGTCGTTGTTGCTCCTAAACCGTCCGGGGACATAAGGTTGTGTGTCGACATGCGGAGAGCCAACGAGGCCATTATTCGGGAAAGATTGCCCATACCAACCATAGATGAAGTCCTTGAAAGTCTTAATGGGAGTGGTGTTTTCTCGAAGTTAGATTTAAGGTGGGGTTTTCACCAAATTGAGCTGGATCCTGATTCAAGGGATATCACTGCTTTTGCCACCCATGATGGTATATTCCGCTACAAACGTTTGAGTTTCGGTGTAAATGCCGCACCAGAGAAGTACCAGCATATCATCACCCAGTCAATGGCAGGTCTACAAGGGGTGTCAAACATAGCAGATGATCTTATCGTTCATGGTCGAGACACTGAAGAACATGATAAGAACTTACACAGTGTGTTGCAACGTCTTAGTGAGAAGCAGCTGACTTTGAATGCTGAAAAATGCACTTTCCGAATGACTAAAGTGGTATTCATGGGTCTTTTGCTGAGTAAGCATGGCATCGGCCCAACGGAGGAAAAAGTCAGAGCTGTTGCAGAGGCAAGTCAGCCTCAGACACCCTCAGAAGTCCGTAGCTTCTTGGGGCTCGTTGGATTCAGTGCCAGGTTTATACCCGATTTTGCTACCACTGCTGATCCCCTCAGAAAACTTGCAAGAAAAGGGGAACCGTTCGTTTGGGGCAAGGAGCAGGAGCAGTCGTTTCAGAGATTGAAGAGTCAAGTTGCAAGTGCACCAGTCCTAGCTTACTTCGATAAGGACACACTCACCCGTGTTATTGCTGATGCAAGTCCTGTTGGACTTGGCGCCGTGCTGGTGCAAGAAAAGAATGGGGAAAGCCATGCCATCTGTTATGCTAGTCGTAGTTTGAGTCAAGTGGAGCGTCGTTATAGTCAGACAGAAAAGGAAGCACTAGCCTTAGTCTGGGCTTGTGAACGCTTCCACCTCTACTTGTACGGGCTTCCACAGTTTGATCTGGTGACAGACCATGAAGCACTTAAAGTCATCTATTCCAGGAAGTCTAAACCTTCAGCCAGAATAGAGCGCTGGGTACTGCGTTTACAACCGTACAACTATCAAGTTTGCTATGTGCCTTCAAGAAAAAACATCGCAGATGCCCTTTCCCGACTGACGAAGATACCGGCGTCAGACAATTCCGCGGAAGATGATGGATATGTACGCGCGATAGCTCTACATGCTGTCCCCGCTGCATTGAGAATCAAAGAGATTGAACAAGTCTCAGCACAAGACTCTGAGTTGCAAGCACTCAGAAATTGTCTCATCGAAGGGAAATGGGACAATGCCCCCAAGCAGTATTTGCCAGTGCGCAATGAGTTGACTTTTATTGGCCATGTAATTCTCCGGGGGACAAGAATTGTTATACCCCAAGCACTTCGCAAGAGAGTCGTTAGTTTGGCACACGAGGGGCACCAAGGAGTCACAAAGACAAAGGAGAGACTTAGAACAAAAGTCTGGTGGCCTGCTATGGATCGTGATGCCGAGAAAAGATGTGCAGAGTGTTACGGGTGCCAGATGGTTACAAAGAACGTTCCACCCCCACCATTGAAGTCAACACCGTTACCCAACAAACCATGGGAAGAAGTAGCTGTGGATCTAATGGGTCCGTTACCTTCTGGAGAACACTTGTTAGTTCTCGTTGATTATTACAGCCGGTGGATAGAAGTTGATGTTATCCGAACAACTTCCAGCAAAACCATCATTCATTGCTTGGATGCCCAATTTGCAAGACATGGGTTGCCTAAAGGTCTGCGTACCGACAATGGCTCAAATCTTGTATCCAAAGAAGTAGAAGATTACCTGAATGAAATGGGGATTGAACACCGTTACACAACACCTCTATGGCCAAGAGCTAATGGCGAGGTAGAGAGGCAAAACAGGTCGCTTCTTAAGTCCATGAGAGCAGCCCATGCAGAAGGACAGAATTGGAGAGAGGAGCTAAACAGGTTTCTTTTGGCGTACAGGTCCACGCCACATTCAACCACAGGAAAGAGTCCCGCCGAGTTATTGTTTAGGAGAAAGCTAACAACTAAAATGCCTGAGCTAGTCAACGTTGAAGAGGAGGAGCTAGAAGTGAGCGACCAAGCCGTTCGTGATCGGGACAATCAGAGAAAGCAGTTTAACAAGGACTATGTGGACAAGAAGTTCCATGCCAGAGATCGAAATGTGAAAGAAGGAGACAGTGTTCTGCTTGAGAAGAAGAAAGAAAATAAGCTGTCACCTTGCTATGAGAAGGAACCATATCAGGTGATATCTCGTTATGGGGACCAGGTGGTGTTGCGATCGCCTCAAGGTGTCCAGTACAAACGCAGCCTTCAGCATATTAAGTCCTTTAATATGCCAGATCCAGAAGAACAGGAAACGCCACAACAAGACGCTAAACCACGGACTGAACCTAAGTCATTTGAGACGCCAGCTGTGGCAGAGGATCAAGTACCAATGGCTGAATCACCACCAGAAGATGTACCTTCTACTGTACCTACAGCTGAGCCGCATGTGAGAAGATCCGGCAGAATTACGAGCCGTCCAAAGGCTCTGAGTGACTACGTTCTGTACTAAAACTAGTGACATTGGCATTTTCATATTACTGTTCGTTGTTATTACATGAGTGACATTGAAACGTTGTTTTATAAGCTGAACGGCCAAGGCTATGTTGATGTTTAGCGTGATTTTTGTCTTGAACATTTGGAATCGAATTGAACTTTTACGGTATCTAAACAAAGTGGAAGTTTGTTATGTTTCTGTCTTTCGAGGTTAACCATCTGAGCGAAGAAAGAGAGGGAATGTAGTATACTAGGACAGCGGTTGTTTATGTAAAAGTATACATCCGGGAAAGTGTGAGCGCGGGAAGAATATTAAAGAAACGTGTACTGTGTGTACTGTTGTTGTTCGCCTTCATGGCTGCCTTTTGTGGCATACTTCTTCATTTTTAGACACTACAGCAAGGCAGAAGTGAAATTTCAAGTAGACAGCGGCGCCTCGGTGAATGTCATTTCCGCCGATCTTGTGACTGATAAGAAGCTTGAGCCCACCACAAAGACACTACAAATGTGGAACGACACAACACTAAAGCCACTGGGTTCCTGTCGATTAATTCTCCACAATCCAAAGAATAAGAAGAAGTTCTTGGTGGAATTCCTTGTTGTTGATAGACAACTGACCCCACTCATTGGAGCAAAGGCAGCTCAACAGATGGGCCTAATTACTGTCAACACTCAAAACTTCACGATCGCAAAACCACCTGAACGATCAAGGGCAAAGGTTAAGAGCGTGCAGACGGCTGACGAAATAGTAGCGGCCTACCCAGAGGTGTTCCAAAGAGAGCTGGGAGCACTACCAGGAACAGTTCACCTGGAAGTCGAACAAGGCGCAACTCCCGTCGTCGCACCTCCACGCCGTGTCCCAACGTTACTCAAAGAGAAACTGAGGAAAGAACTGGATCGACTACAGCAATTGGAGGTCATAGCTCCAATCGATGAACCCACTCCATGGGTTAGCAGTCTTGCCGTGGCTGTGAAGAAATCTGGAGCGCTGAGAATCTGTATCGACCTCAGGCCACTTAACACCACCCTGAAGAGAGAAAGATATCAACTTCCTGTACTTGAGGACATACTCCCGGAGCTCTCAAAAGCAAAAGTATTCTCGACAGTTGACCTCAAGTCGGGATACTGGCACTGTGTCCTTGCCCCTGAGTCCAGTGTACTCATGACCTTCGCAACACCCTACGGAAGGTACAGATGGATTTGTTTGCCCTTCGGTCTCTCTGCCTCGTCCGAGATTTTCCAGAAGCACTTAACTCACGCACTGGAAAGCTTACCTGGTATTCTGTGCATCGCGGACGACATCCTCATTTATGGCACTGGAGAGACCGACGAAGAAGCCACTGCAAACCACGACAGGAGTCTCTGAGATCTCCTACAAAGGTGCAAGAACCGCGGCATTGTCCTTAACCCAGACAAGATGAAGCTAAGGATGAGCGAGGTAAATTTCATGGGGCATCTCCTGACGAACAAGGGCCTGAAGCCTGATCCTGCCAAAGTAGAGGCGATCACAAAATTGCCGAAGCCACAAGATGTGGAGGGCGTTCAGCGCCTCAACGGATTTGTCAATTATCTAGCCAAGTTCCTTCCGAAACTGTCTGAAGTCATGGAACCGATTCGTCGCCTGACTCGGAAGGACGCTCCATGGAACTGGTCTTCGGAACAAGACCAGGCGTTTGAAAACGTGCAGAGGCTAGTAACAGAAGCGCCTGTTCTACGTTACTACGACCCTTCCCTAGACCTCACCATACAGTGTGATGCGAGCCAGAGTGGCCTTGGTGCAGCATTACTTCAGAACGGCAAGCCTATAGAGTATGCGAGTCGCTCCCTTACCGACACAGAAACCCGGTATGCTCAAATAGAGAAAGAGATGCTGGCGATTGTCTTCTCTCTTGAGCGTTTCAACCAGTATACATTTGGTCGACATGTACACATCGAAAGTGATCACAAGCCACTGGAGATGATTCTACAGAAACCACTCGCTCGAACGCCTCGACGCCTCCAGATAATGATGATGAGGTTAGAGAAATACGATTTCACCGTGCACTATGAGCGTGGCGAGAACATGCATTTGGCTGACATGCTGTCAAGGGCTTACCTGCCCTACAACGGAAAAGAAGTAGATGACTTCGAATCAGTCAACATGGTCCGTTATCTACCCATATCTGACCAACGTTTAGACGAAATAAGAGCAGAGACTCGGAAGGACCAGTGTCTGCGAGAGCTGTCAGATACTATTCTCGTAGGATGGCCTGAGAAGAAGGAGCATGCTCCAGCACTGATACACCCTTACCTCAGTATGCGTGACAAACTGACCGTACAAGATGGGCTGATTTTCAAAGGAAATTCTGTTGTGATACCAAAGAGCCTTCGCGCAGATATGAAGCTGAAGATTCACTCGTCCCACCTTGGAATAGAGGCGTGTCTGAGGCGTGCCCGTGAATGTATCTAATGGCCAGGCATGTCTGCGGAAATGAAGCACCACATCTCCGCCTGTGAAATATGTAGAGAACTTGACAGCGCCACGCACCCAAAGGAGACACTAATGTCCCACGAGGTCCCATCCTGTCCTTGGGAGAAGATCGCCACAGACATCTTTACTCTTGATGGCAAAGACTACCTGGTCACCATCGACTACTATGGCAATTTCTGGGAGGTGGACAGGTTGCCGAACACTAAAGCCAGCACCACCATTCTGAAGCTAAAGAGTCACTTTGCTCGCTACAGTATACCTGATCAAGTGATCAGTGACAATGGGCCACAGTTTACAAGTGACGAATTCACTGAATTCTCCAGAAAATGGGATTTTGAGCACCTTACCAGTAGCCCTGGAAATAGCAAAGCCAATGGCAAGGCTGAGTCTGGGGTGAAGACAGTCAAGCGCATTCTGAAGAAATCAATCAGGGCTGGAACCGACCCATACCTCGCCGTACTCGACTATAGAAACACGCCGACACAAGGGACGACGACCAGCCCAGCACAACGCCTGATGAGCCGAAGGACCAAAACACTCCTTCCTACCACTCAAAGCCTACTACTACCCAGGACCATAAACCTGGAAGTGGAACAGAAAGAGCTGCGACAGCGCCAGCAGGCCCAAGCCAAGTACTACAACCAGTCCGCAAAGGATTTACCCAGTTTGTCTGAAGGCGATGTTGTTAGAATGAAGCCATTCAAACTTGGAGATAAGTCTTGGCGCAAGGCCAAAGTCACTGCAAGACTCGACGAGCGATCATACACCATTGAGACGGACAACGGAGCAGTCTACCGCAGAAACCGACAGCACCTGCAGAAAACGTCTGAACCACCAGTTGAACCCATCATCACAGTGCCAGAACCGGATATGGCCAGCGCAGATGAACAGGCGACCACAACCGCAGCGTCTACCCCTGACCAGAGCAATGCTCCTCACGAGCCACACCCTGAAGAGGTGACTGTCCCGGAACAATGTCGGAGGTCAGAGCGTGTCAGGAGGAGCCCAGCATACCTCAAGGACTATATCCGTGACTAGACTCGTGACTTTAAATCCTTCTTCGCGGTTATCATAGGGTTCAGTGTTCTCGTTTACCGATCCTCTCATGTCGAACTCACCAGCTGATAGATTTTGTCCTATGGCATTGATTCTGAACTGAACTGACATTGACTTTTTTATTGGTTAATTTTATTTTTTTTTTCTTTCTTTCTTTTTCTCTTTTTCCAAGCTATTCTTCACCAAAAAAAAAAAAAAAAAAAAAAAAAGGGAGGATGTTACAATATGTACGTGATTACATGCGCCATCAATGTCTAACTAGACTGAGATTGAGTTACATCTGTATTGTCTTACAACGCTGTATGCTACTGAATGGTTAATAAAAACGGATCTTGAAACAATATCCATGGTTGGTAACGGTATCCAGTCAACTCGCCGACGGTTCAACTTGCTAACGCCAACTCGCCAACATATAAAATCGAGTAGAGATGTTGGCGAGTTGGTCCTGAATCCAATACAACTTATTATAAGTTAAACAAACAGAAAAGTAAACGATATTTAGTAAAAAAACACTGGTGAACATTGGTGAACATCACCAATGACTATAACAGCTTAAGACGCGAACAAGTTATAACTCGTTCGCGTCTGAAGTGGATATAGTCATTGGCGATGTTTACTTTGCTTTATTCGCCTTGAGATCCTTATAAACTTTGTTGCAAATAAATAGAATTGCTTTTTACTAAAGATCTTA
>NC_142673.1:10493612-10556112 GCF_964200805.1 Pocillopora damicornis
AAGCAGCGTGGCAGCGCTACGAAATCGCTACTGGTGTATATAAACAAGAGGGCATAGTTCGTGTGTCGACATTACTAGGCATTATAGGCGAGGATGGCGTCAGAGCCCACGATACCTTTATTTGGAACGAAGACGAAAACGCAGACGACATTTCACAAGTCCTGAAGAAGTTCGACGAATTCTGCATTCCTAGGACACAGGTCATATATGAACGCTATAGGTTCAACAACCGAAACCAGGAACCAGGCGAAAACATCTCGACGTATCTTACGGAGCTTCGAACGATCGCAAAAAACTGTGCACACGATACAATCACACCAGATGAAATTTTGTGTGACCGCCTCGTGCTAGGCACACGGGATGATCGCGTCCGCGAGAGACTTCTCCGTTTGAATGATTTATCTCTCCTACAAGCAGTTGACATTATTAAGTCGTCAGAACAGACCCAACAGCAAGTAAAGCTAATGGCTGGAGGAGACACTGCAGTTCATGCGTTACGGAAGGCGGGATCGGCAGAAAAACCTGAAGAAGAACGACAACTTAAGTCACAAGCATTTAGAAGACTGTCTAAAGAATGTGGAAATTGCGGAATGGTGCATGGACGTCATTGTCCCGCGTGTGGAAGAACATGTTTTAACTGTGAGAGTATGAATCATTTTGCGAATAAATGTCGCGCTAATCCCCGAGGAGTGAAAAGTAGAGTTTCGGCGGTCCACGAAGCCGTCGACATGGGAAATGACCCCTACTACATTGGTGCTACTACTAGTAAAAGCAAAGGCCAGGAAAAATTGGCAGTGGTCAAACTCCACATTTATGGGCCAGATCCCAAGACAGAAGTCCAGTTTCAAATAGATACTGGGTCGCAGTGTGACATTCTCCCGGCCCAATTATACAAGCAAATCACTGGGGACACCCTCCTTCATCGCCTCAAACCATGCCAAAAGGAAATAGTCTCGTACACAGGGGATCGCCGCAAAATTGCTGGTAAAGTTACCCTGCCTGTGTGGTCCCGTGGACAGCAGAGGTCAATGGAGTTTAACATCTTAGACGGAGACTATCAACCGATTTTATCATTGAACACCAGCCTCAATCTTGGCTTTGTGAGTTTGCATAATTGTGACGTCCTAGCATTACACGTCAAGTGTCCCAAAGCCTCCTTGCTCGAAGAGTATGAGGACGTATTCGACGGATTAGGGGCCCTACCGGGAACATACAAAATAGCCATAGACGAACAGGCGCAACCAGTGGTCCACGCACCGAGGCGAGTGCCAGTAGCCTTGCGTCCATGCATCAAAAACAAGCTGGACGAACTTGTTGATCGTAAAGTTATTATTCCAGTAACAGAACCGACGCAGTGGGTATCCAGCATGTTGGCCATAGTGAAGCCAAACAAAGTACGCATCTGTATTGACCCGAGAGATTTAAATCGTGCCATTCGGCGAGAGCATTACCAGTTGCCGACTATCGATGAAGTGGCCTCCCGCTTAACAGGTGCCAAGAAATTTACTCTTTGTGACGCCAAGGATGGTTTCCACGAAATCCTCTTAGACGATGCTTCTAGTTACCTGACAACGTTCAATACGCCTTTTGGGCGTTATAGATGGGCCCGCATGCCTTTTGGTATCTCAAGTGCGCCTGAAGTTTGGCAGCGACACATGCATGAATTCGTAGAAAATTTAGAAGGAGTTGAAGTTATCGCTGACGACTTCCTCATCGCTGGATTTAGCGAAACTGACGCAGAGGTCAACTCGAGCCTTGAAAAGAACGAACGTGCGTTCTTCAAGAAATGCCTGGACTGGAACCTCAAGCTCAACAAACTCAAGCTGAAAAGATCTCAAACCGAAGTGCGTTTCATGGGCCACCTCTTGACTCCTGATGGTCTAAAGGCAGACCCAGCCAAAGTTGAAGCTATTTTGGATATGCCACTGCTGACTGATGTGAAAGGCCTGAAGAGGTTTTTGGGGATGGTCAATTATCTGGCCAAATTCTTGCCACTCCTGTCCGACATGACAGAACCTTTGCGAAGGCTTGAGGACAAGGACGTTGAGTGGTGTTGGCTTGCACAGCATGAGAAAGCATTTACCACAGTCAAAGAATACTTGGCCAAGGCCCCGGTACTGAAATACTATGATGTTACTGAAGAAGTGACAATCCAATGCGATGCCAGCATAACGGGTCTAGGTGCAGTACTGATGCAAAAGGGTCAGCCCGTTGCCTTTGCCTCGCGAGCTCTGACCGACACCGAAACGCGTTACGCTCAAATCGAGAAAGAGCTCCTCGCCATAGTGTGGTCAACCGACAAGTTCAATCAATACATACTGGGATGCGAAGTTGTACACATCGAGTCTGACCACGAACCACTAAGGGCAGTTTTTACCAAGCCAATACACAACTCACCAAAGAGACTCCAGAGAATGCTGATGGCCCTTCAGAATTACTCCCTGGATGTGCAGTATAAAAAAGGGGAACTTATGTGGGTATCAGATGCACTGAGTCAAGCATACCGCAACACCACCGAAGCCTCCAAGCACGATACAAGTCTGATCTGTACACTTGCCGAGATAGATCATTCAGAAAACCTCTTGATTGCACCATACAGGCTCGCTGAATTCACAGACGAGATTGCCAGGGACCCAGTGATGCAAAAGCTAATCGGAGCAATCAAGGGTGAATGGCCAGTGTCAAGGAAGTCCTGTACCCCTGAGCTGACGCCTTACTATGACAAACGAAGTGAGCTTATAGAAGACAAGGGACTAGTATTCCTGGGGGAGCGATTGCTGGTACCCCCTTCCCTGAGAAAAGAAATGTTGAAGCAAATTCACCGATCACATATTGGAATCGAAGGGTGTTTACGTCGCGCTAGGGAGGTCCTCTATTGGCCCCTCATGAATTCGGAAGTAAAGGACTTTGTTTCCAAATGCTCAATCTGCCAGTCGTACCAGCCAGATCAGTGCCGCGAGGAATTGCAACCGTATCCGATCCCGTCGCGTCCCTGGTCGATGCTAGGTGCCGATTTTTTTGACCTTGGGCAACAACATTTCTTTGTCCTAGTCGACTACTGGAGTGGGTTCTTTGAAGTCCAGGAGGTTAAGGTGGCCACATCTGCTAGCGTGATAGCTGCGTGTAAAGTACAATTCGCCCGCCATGGGATACCAGACGTGCTTATTACCGACAACGGACCTCAGTTTACGTCATTGGTGTTCAGTGCATTCGTGAGAGAATGGCAGTTTGAACATAGAACTTCGAGCCCCTGTTACCCCCAGTCAAATGGCCGCGCCGAGAATGCCGTGAAGACCTGCAAGAACTTGATGACGAAAGCGAAAGCGGATGGGCAAGACCCGCTGTTAGCCCTTCTTGATTGGCGCAACACCCCAACAGAGGGTCTAGGAACATCACCCGTACAGAGACTGATGGGACGCCGCACATGCACTTTCTTACCAACCCATGAAACGCTCCTGCGGCAGCCAACACACCAGGAAACAGCCACCAAATTAGCTGAGCGCAAGAAAAGACAAGCTCAACAATACAACAAAAAGTTTCGCCCTTTAGAGGCACTAAAGTGTGGACAGGCCATCAGGATGCGGCTTCCCGGAAGGGAGGAATGGAGTCTGGGGACCTGCATGAAAGCCTTGGGGAACAGGTCTTATGAAGTTGAAGTTTGCGGCAGGCGATGCCGACGCAACCGTCGGCAACTGCGCCTGACCCCGGAAACAGCACCACCTATGAGTCTGGTAGAACTAACTCCGCCCGAGTCTACCCTCAAACCGGCGCCAAATCTGACAGAGCCAGGACCTCCTCCACCGGAGTTCCATGGCGAGACCAAAACAGAGAGAATGCCACCTGAAAATGAGATGGGAACTGAGCTTGAGCCACAAAGGATTGAAACTCGTCGATCAGAACGCAGACGTTGACTGACTTTGTGGCATCAGGATTACCATATGAACTGAACATTGAATGATTGAGCCGCTACATAGTTGTTGGGTTCTGTTTCTATCTTTTTATGATTTCAATGAAGAACAATGTTTTATCGATTTTATGTGATTTGAACAGTGATCGAAACTGAACATTAAGTATTAATTAACTTTTGAAGATAAACTTTGTAAAAAGGGGAAGATGTCGTGATATTGCGTTACACGGTCACGCCACTGGGCCAATGAACATCTTTATATTTAGAAGACTTAGGAGACAACGAATACACACGTGGCGGCAGTCGAGTTCGCACAATAAACAACCCTTTTGAGTTCACAGAATCGTGACAATTGTACTTTGTGTTTAAAATGAAATTGTTGGCCTTTCATCTTGTGGTGTTGGATCATTGACGTCATTCTCACTCACTCCCTAGCTATATGGCGAAAACATTTTGTACAAAAACATTGCCCTGTGACTTTCACGAGAAGTTCTATGATTCATTTAAACAAAAGAAGTCAATCAACAGACCAAACAATTACGTTGCTTTCCATTTCAGATTCCTTTCTTTCTGTTTTTTATTTCCTTCCTACAGAAGTAAATACATGTAGTCATTGACTACCTATTTTTGTGGCTACCTGCCTCGAAGAGGCCTAGCCACTAATGTTACGATCTGTGTAAGTCCATCCATAACCCTTTTTGATATCCGTTTGTGTAGCCCTGATCTTCTGATAGTTTTTGTAGCCAATCAGAGTGCGTTGTGATAGTTTTTGTTGCAAATCAGAGTGCGTCCGTAAGCACCTAATTCTCGGATAGTGTTCATGGCCAATCAGAGCATCGATGGTTGGTTGTCGGCCCCTTATTGATCCAAGTGTCTTTTCCATGTGCTTGTGCTTCAATGTGGACTCCGATTTATCAAGGGTGAGTGAGGATCTATGTTATTTACAATGATTTCTTACTATTTTTCATAAATAACCAGGCACAGATTTCCAAGAATCTGTGAAGTGTTTGTTCGTAAGGATTTTTCCAGGTTTTTTGACGTTCTTTGGAAAATTTATAGCGAGAAGACGACCACTGAATCGAAGTGTTTGTTTGGCTGCCATGATGATCGAATGACTTGTGCAGTTCAATGCCGTCAGTGATGTTATGTAAATCGTTTGGCTCTCCATCTTAAAGTGTCAAAAAAGTTCCTTTGGGGAACATTGAATTTCCTCACAAACACAAAAGGTCTTTCGAGACACAAATAATTTCCTTCGGGAAACGCAATACGTCTTTTGAGACACAACTAATTCCTTCGGGAAACATGAGATGTCTTTCAAGACACCACTAATTTCCTTCGGGAAACACGAGATGTCTTTCGAGACACGGAAACTCTTGATGACAGTGTGAAATGCTGCCATGCATATTTAACGAAAACTGTGCCTAGTTATGAATACATGATTACCAACTGTGATGTAATCAATAGTGATGAATGTGTAAGTCGCGTACATATGTTTTGTAAATGCAAGCAAAAGGATAGTCGTTCTGGACTACATTTGCAAAAATCAGGTTGCAGAATAAGAGATCGGGAGCCATCCAGGGTATCTTTAAGGAAAGTGATATGTAAATTGAGGTGCAGAAAACTAAGAAAGAAGAACAAAAAAATGCTGAAAAACGCAGTTCCAGTTTCTTCTGATTTACATAGCATTGCAGCAAAATAAAAACAGTGGAATATCAGGTATATTTAGAAGCAAGACAGTTTCTTCAGTACATATTTTTTAACAAGTAAGAGATCTACTGTTACATGCAATGTGTCATATAAACACATTTTACTGTCTGGAGATATTGAATCAAATCCAGGTCCGGTATCAAATAACAGAACAATATGCAATAGAGGATCTAATTCTCTGTTGAATTATAGATTACTTAGGTATCAGTTAAGACCACTAGATGTTGGTGGAGGGGGTGACTGCTTCTTTAGATCAGTATCTCATCAGTTATATGGTGATTCAAGTCATCACCATGAAGTTAGAGCAGCTGGTGTTCAGTATCTTAGAGACAATCCTGAACAATTTACAGAAAGCATAGTAGATACATCATGGTTGCGGTAAATATCTTATATGTCTTTGGAAGGAACATGGGCTGATCACATTATTATACAAGCTGTAGCTGATGCACTAAATTTAAGGATCCACATCATAGAGTCAAGTGACACTTTTAGAGATATGAGTTTGGTGGAAGCAGTAAATACCACAAATGATCAAAGATCCATATATATAGCACACATAGGTGAGATTCACTACATCTCAACATGTTCAGAATTTTCTGAAAGGAATTCAAATCAAACTGACATAGGGGACTTGTGTATTGATTCTTGTAAATCCACTGAAAGCATCCAAAAAAGAAAGTGCAGTTCTAACATAACAGAGTACAAAAAGAAAAGATTGTCAGAAAATGGCATCAACAGTGAAAATGCTTACAATACTATTGGTGAATGTCAAACAAGCAAAACCAAAAAGAAGAAAGAGCAAACAGCTAGCTTTATGAGACAGTGTAGAGCAGCTAAATCATCAGCTGAGGAAAAAGAAAGGCAAAGGATAAACAAGAAAAATTACAGGGCATCTAAGACATCAATGGAAAATAAGGAAAAACATAATGAATATAAGAAACACTATGGGGCAGATCTGAGATCTGCAGAGCAAAAAGCTAAAAATAATGAATACATGAAAAATTATAGAGCATCAAAGCGATTTGATAAGGAAAAGGCTAAAAATAATGCCTATATGAAAAAATACAGAGACATGTGGTGCACATGAAAATATTGAATTGTTGATTTGCAAGTTTCATGGAATAGTGTTTCAAGGACCATTGTACATTTGTACCTGCTGTGATCAGTTATGGTATAAACAGTGTACTTCATGCTGATAAGCTAATGCAGTCCAATCCTGATGTTGAGAAATACCTCTGTAATAAATTAAGTTTTGATGACATTGAATGGGTATGCACAACTTGCTATAAGCAGCTAAGTAAAAACAGAGTTCCACCTTGTGCTGTAGCTAATGGTACGGTGTTTCCAAATAAGCCACCAATTTTTGATTTAAATGAATTAGAGTGTAGATTTCTAGCACCAAGAATTGCTTTTCAAAAATTAATGCAAGCTCCCAGAGGGAAGCAGCTAAAAATACATGGTAATGTGGTCAATGTACCTGCTGATGTAGTGAATACTGTGAGTATGTTACCACGGTTACCAAGTGAGACTGGTACAGTTGAAGTGAATTTGAAAAGAAAATTGCAATACAAGAGCTCTGCAATGTCTTTTGATGTACGACCACATAAAGTGGTTCAAGCTGCACATTGGCTGACAAGTAATAGTGACCTTTACAAGGATGAAGGTGTTGCATTGAATGCAGACTGAATTATTGATTTTAATGGAGAAATTTTAGAAACTGAAAGCAGTGAAAGTGCATGTCACCAGCAATATGTAACAGATGAACAAAACTGCAACAATGTAGCTTCTCATAATTTAGATGATGAAGATAAATTGAGTGAAGATGAAGTAGAGGTTCCTGAATGGGTTACTGATACTATGCAACGACTGACTTTTTAGAAGATAGTGAGCATCAAAATATTCTCAATGTTGCACCAGCTGAGGGAAATATAAGTATATTCAGATAGAAGCATTCAGAAGAATTAGCATATCCTGGAATATTTCTTGGCCAGAAAAGACCTGAAAATGAGCACTCTATGGTTAAGGTTCACTATAGTGATATCTGTAAATCTCAACTCAGAAGATCAGATAGAAGAGCAGCTATGTGTGTCAAGAATATATTCTATAAAACTAAAAAGTTACAAATGAAAATTATTTTGGGAAAATCACAGATTGCTCAGATCTCTCAATGCAGATCTCTCAATGCAGGAAGATTGAAGCAACAGGGAACATTAGAAGGTTTAATTCATCATGATGAAGGATTTAAATTTCTAAGAGCTTTAAGAGGTTCACCACTATACTTTGAAAAGGCCAAGAAAGACTTGTTTGCTATGATAAGACAGTTATGTCCTGCCTCACTATTTTGTAGTTTCTCTTCAGCAAACACGATGGGTTCACTTACTTAGAATTCTAGGACAACTGATTGATCACAAGAAATATACTAATGATGAACTAGAGAATCTCAAATGGGAGGATAAGTGTAGATTAATACAAAGTGACCCTGTTACCTGTGCCAGACATTTTGACTACTGAGTATGTAAATTTTTAAATAACTTCCTCTTGACTGATACTGCACCACTGGGGAAGATTTCTGACTGGTTTTATAGAGTGGAATACCAACAAAGAGGTTCACCTTATATACACATGTTGATACGGCTTGAAGATGCACCTGAATTTGGTAAAGATAGTGATGCAAAAGTGACATCATTTACTGATAAAATAATTACTTGTCAAAAGCCTATAGATAATCTTGAACTACTGAATTTAGTTAACAGACAAGTACATAGGCATTCACACACTTGTTGAAAGAATACAAAAAGTGAATGCCGATTCAATTATCCAAAGCCTCCCATGAGACAGACTCAAATATTGCTACCTCTAGACTCATATATATATATATATATATATATATATATATATATATAAAACAACTTTATTTAAATAATAACATATAACATATTATTATTAAAAAAGGGTTATAGAAGGGAGGAACTTAATCCTCATTGTAAACTATACCCCAGATATAAAAATTTAATACTATGCAATATACATATACATACTGATACATTTTACATACAGGCATATATCTATATAAATATAAAATCTAAATAAAGAGGACATATCTAAGATAACTATTTTGTTTAAGATTATAACTAAATAATGTATAATACATAGAATAATTTAATTTTTAGTCATAGGCCTAGTTAAAAAATGTTGATTTAAGAGCTTTCTTAAAAGCATTAATTGAGTCAAGTTCAACTACTGATGACGGTAAACTGTTCCATGTGTCGATATGTCTGTGCCAAAAAGAGTACTTAAAGATGTCTGTACGGCTAAATGGTTTATATAGTTTAAACTGATGACTTTTTCTTGATTGCCTGTTACTGAAGGATATGTAATTATTAGTGTTTACAGAAGAGTGTCCTTTAATGAACTTAAAAAGCTGAACCAAACTAAGAAACTCTCTGCGCTGAACTAGTGTTGCTAGTTTCAAGGATTTCAGTCGGTCTTCATACGGAGTGTCTTTATCAATGATCCATCTTGTAACGTTCCTTTGCACGCATTCAAGTTTTTCAATGAGATATGCTTGGTGAGGATTGCACGCTTGACAAGCGTACTCGGGTATTGGACGGATCATGGATCTATAACCAGTAAATAGAGCCCTAGAGTGAGATCCAAATGTCCGCTTGAGTAAGCCCAATAATCTGTTCGATCTGGCAACAACAGACAGTACGTGGGGTTTCCAAGATAAATCACTGGAAAGAACTACCTCAAGATGTTTGTGTGTAGATACTTAGGTAAGTAGCTTGCTTTTAATAGAATAGTTGCACGGAGAGGGAGTTCTAGCCCTGGTGAACTTCATGGACTCGCATGCCTCAAAATGAAGTAAAAATGCACAAAGACAGGTGGAAATCAATCAAGAAGCATCTCAGTGACATAAAGGATGATCAAGATACAAATATTTCCTTTGGTCAGTTACTTCTAGATCTTAATGTCATTGAAGAAAGCTATTTACTAGCTGTAAGGTCATCACTAAATGCGCCTACTGTATTTCTAAAAAGAAATCCTAATGAACTACATACTAATAATTACAATCCTGCTTGTCTTAATGCATGGAGAGCTAATATGGACATCCAGTATGTCTTGAATGTGTATGCATGTGCTGTTTACATAGTGAATTACATATCAAAGGCTCAAAAAGGAATGAGTGAACTTTTACGACAGGCTTGTGCCAAAACAAGGAAAGGAAATTGTAGTATAAAACAGCAAGTCAGAGATATAGGCAGTAAATTTGTGAATAATGTTGAAATCAGTGCAAAAGAAGCTGTTTATATTGTTTTACAACTTCCAATGAGAAAAGCTTCTAGACAAGTAATATTCATAAATACCTCACCTCCTGAGAAAAGAGTAGAGCTTCTAAAGCCATTAGATGACATTAAGGATATGGAAGATCACTGTGAAGACATCTATACCAATGGGTTAATAAAGAGATATACTATGCGAACATCAAGCTTAAAAAACATCACACTTGCAGACTGGGCAGCATGGTATGATATGTGTGGGAAACCTTATGTAAAACAGTCAAATGAGTAAGACGCTGATAATCTTCTTTCTGAAACATGCAATGATGATGATTATAATGATGATGATGATGATGATGGTGATGATGACCAGTTGGCTTGTTAGCTCAATTGGTAGAGCGCTGCACCGGTATCGCAGAGGTCATGGGTTCAAATCCCGTACGGGCCTGAAATTTTTTTCAGGTCCTATTTACAACTACTCGTTTCAGTAGTGTTCTTAAATCGATTTATAATCGCGGGGAGTCGGAAACGAAAAAACTACGACGAATCCCATTCAAGAAAAAAACAGAGCGAGGAATAGTCGAGACCAATGGAATTTGGAAATGAGAAGAAAACAAGTCGATGAAAAGGTGATGTTTTCTTTTGACGTTGTGCGTAGTCAAACCCACGCGTGGATGGTGAAGTAGGTAAGTGAAGCGGTCTTTTGTGGAGTCTTTATAATGAATTTCCTCAAAGTTTGTTTCTCAGTATGCCACAGTTTTCGAAGCACGGTTCAATGTGAACGAGTGAAAGGATGTTGACCACGCTTTCATGAATGCAATTATTGAGCCCCGTTTGGGGAGTATTGAGCTCCGTTTGGGGATTATTGATTCCCGTTTGGGGATTATTGAGCCCCGTTTGGGGATAATTGAGCCCCTTATGGGGAGAGTTGAGTCCCATTTGCGAATTATTAAGTCCCTTTTGGGGAAAATTGAGCTCTGTTTTGGGACTGTAGAGCCCGTAAAAGGATTGAAGAAACTGTATTTTGAAAATGGATCGCACAGAGCTAGAAAATCTGCTGTCGTTAAACTGAGAAGGCCTTTGAGTAATGAACCATCGGAGAAAACTATGGCTTATTTTTATAGACAAAATAATTTTAAAAGTAGTAGTGCTTTTGGGAATGTAAGCGTCCATTCAGCAAAATCGACGGATTTGGGTATCTTGTTTTCTTTACAAAGGAGCGATACTTGCAGGCATTCCAAAAGAGCTAAAACAATTAAACGGCGTAGAGACCGAGAGCCGTCCAGAATATCGATGAACAAGGTTTTCAAGACCGCGAAGATAAGAAAAACTAGAAGAAAATTTAAGGTTTCTATAAGGAAATATATTCCTAAATCTTCTTGGTTGTACAGCTTTGCTACTGACTTTAAGTTCTGCTATGTCAGATATCTGAACAGATGTGAGGGATTTTTCACTAAGTTTGTAAAATTAAACAAACTGACTGCAAAGAAAAGCAAACTTGGAACTCATGCCCCTTCATTTAACCACAAAAAAATAGCATAGCAAGTACTCATAGTAGAAGATTCTGTGTGTCAAGAATGAAGCTTTTGACTTCAGGTGATGTTGAATTAAATCCAGGTCCTCTTCAAGGTGTCAACACTCAAACTACATTGTCATTAGGCTCTACCATGTTGTTAAATTTTCGATTACATCGGCTGGGACTGAGACCCCTTGATGTGGGTGGTGCAGGTGATTGTTTCTTTAGAGCTGTTGCTCATCAGTTGTATGGTGATCCAAGTCACCACTTGCAAATCAGACAAGATGGTATTAATTATCTCAGGTCAAACCCAGAAAATTTCATTGAAAGCAATACCCACAGTTCATGGGATGACCATTTGGTTAATATGTCTCTGCAAGGTTCATGGTGTGATGCAATCATTGTTCAAGCAGTTGCTGAGTCACAAAACTTGAGAATTCATATTGTAGAATCCAATGAAAATTTTTCTGATACAACTTTAATTGAACCAGCGCATTTATTGCAACAACCTCCTACAACAATTTATTTAGGTCATGTAAATGAAGAACATTATGTATCAACAGTACCATATATGTGTAGCTCTAGTTCACTAGAAAGTCAGCATATTGATATTTTAAACAAAATCGAACAAAAAGTTGTCACTGAAGAATCATATAATGCCAGCCTAAAAAGGAAAAAAAGCATGTACATGAGAGAATATAGGAAGAAGAAAAAGGCCAGTGAAAGTAGGAAGCAGACATCTAAAATCAATGAAGTAAGCGCCAAAAGGAATCGCAATCCTTACCTGAGGGAATATATGAAAAAAAGGAGAACTGATGAAGGTAGGATGCAAAAATCAAACAACAGGAATAGCAGTGTTCTGTCTGGGATAGATGACCAAACTTCTACCACTAAGAAAAACCAAAAAAAACAATGTCACTGTGAGGTAGCAAACCAGAATAGAGAATGTCACATTAGAGTAGCAACAACTGCCACAAAAAGTAGTAATGATGAAGACCTAAATGAGAATCATCACATTTCAAAGTTTCATGAAATAGTGTCGCAAGGTCCATTATACATCTGTAGCTGTTGTGACCAGCTATGGTATAAACACAGTGTTTCTTCAGCCAATACATTAAAGAAATCAAATCCTGCAGCTGGGGAAAAATACCTTATTAATAAAGTAAGTGTCAAACATAAAGAGTGGCTTTGCAGAACATGCTACTAATACTTAATAAAGAATAAAGTTCCTCCTACTGCTATTTTAAATGGAATGCCATTTCCAAAAAAACCAGATTTTTTTGACTTGAATGAACTTGAATGTAGACTTCTTGCACCAAGACTTGCATTTCAAAAATTAATGCAAGCTCCAAGGGGAAGGCAATTCAAAATTCTTGGAAATGTAGTTAATGTAGTGGCAGAAGTATCCAATACAGTTAATGTGTTACCAAGGTTACCCAGTGATACTGGTACAATTAAAGTAAATTTAAAGAGAAAATTACAATACAAAAGTTCAGCAATGTCTTTCAATGTAAGACCGCATAAAGTTATTCAAGCAGCTAACTGGCTCATCAATAACAGTAGCCTGTATAGACAAGAAGGAATAACAGTTAATCAGGTCCGGGGAGTAGAATATAGAGACAACTGTTTGGTAGATGAAAGAAATACTGAAAATGAACACAAAGGGCTACAAAATATTGTTAACAGTTCTGTTAATACTTCAAGTAATACTAATTGTGATGAAGTTGTAGAGACCAAAGATCAGTGGAGTGAAGATGAAGAAGAAATACCTGCTGGAGTTACTGACACTATGTTGACAAACACAAATTTTGTTGAGGACAATGAGGGTCAACATATTTTAAATGTTGCACCAGGTGAAGGGAATAAACCTTTAAGCATATTCAGAGATCAATATTCTGAAGAATTGGCATATCCTGGCATATTTCTTGGACAAAAACGACCAGAAAATAAAGAGAGATTGGTTAGCGTGCATTACAGTGACATTTGTAAATCTGAATTGAGGCGGTCAGATAGAAGAGTGGCTATGTGTGTTGAAAACATATTCTTTAAAACAAAGAAACTCCAAATGAAAATACTATTAGGAAATTCCCAAGTTGCTCTTAGAAAGTGCAAAGGGAATAGCAGAACTTTAAATGCAGCACAACTTAAACAAGAAGGAGCAATAGAGAAATTGATTCATCATGATGATGGATTTCAGTTTCTTAGAGCATTAAGAGGTTCCCCACCATATTTTGAAAAAGCAAAGAAAGACTTGTTTGCCATGATAAGACAATTAGGACCAGCCTCGTTATTTTGTAGTTTCTCTTCAGCAGAAACTCAGTGGATTCATTTGCTCAGAATACTTGGAGAGTTGGTTGACCACAAACAGTACACTGATACTCATCTGGAAAATAAGAACTGGAATGAAAAATGTAGGTTAATTCAAAGTGACCCAGTATCATGTGCCAGACATTTTGATTATCAGATCAGTCAATTTTTCACTAACTTCCTCTTGAATAAGTGCCAACCTCTAGGAAGGATATCTGACTGGTTCTATAGAGTAGAATTTCAACAACGAGGTTCACCTCATATCCATATGCTTATATGGTTAGAAAGTGCACCAGTGTTTGAAATTGATGATGATGCAACTGTTACAACGTTCATTGATCAGATTGTAAGTTGTAAATGGCCAATTGATGACCCACAACTGCAGAAACTAGTGAACAGACAAATTCACAGGCATTCTCACACATGTCGAAAGAAGTCAAAGAGTGAATGTCGATTTAATTACCCGCAACCTCCTATGAGAGCAACTGAAATCATGTATCCTTTAGGTTCAGATATATCACAACATGAAATTAAAAAACATAAAGAAACTTGGAAAACTATTAAAAAGCAACTAAATGATTTAAAGGATGGTGAATCAATTACTTTTGAGGAGCTGCTTCTTAAACTAAGTATTACTGAAAATAACTATCGATTAGCTATCAGGTCAGCTTTGAATTCTCCAACTATATTTTTAAAAAGAGAACCAAGTGAGTTAAGAATTAATAGTTACAACCCAACTTGCCTTGCAGCATGGAGAGCAAACATGGATATTCAATTTGTTCTTGACATCTATGCGTGTGCTATGTATATAGTATCATATATTTCTAAAGCACAAAAAGGAATGAGTGAACTTTTGCGACAAGCATGTGCAGAAGCGAGGAAAGAAAATTCCAACATCAAGCAACAAGTCAGGGATATTGGAAACAAATTTTTAAATAGTGTTGAAATTAGTGCACAAGAAGCTGTCTACATTGTTCTCCAGCTCCCTATGAAGAAGTCATCACGACAAGTGGTATTCATAAATACTGCACCTCCCAATGAAAGAGTGCAGCTCCTAAAGCAACTTAATGAAATTAAAGAAATGGAAGATGACTGTGAAGAAGTGTATACAACTGGTCTGTTGCAGAGATATCTAAAACGTCCTTTCAGCCTTGAACACCTAACATTAGCAGATTGGGTAGCATGGTATGACTTGTCTCAAAAGCCTTATGTAAAGAAATCTTTTCAAAATGATACAGATAAACTTCCTTTAGAAACAGGCACTGATGAAAATGATTATACCCTTCCTGATGAAAATAGGAGCAATAAGGAAACAAATAGAAAAAGATCATCAGCTAGAATTATTAGAAGTGTTTGGTTTAACAAAGAAAAAGACCCAGAGAAACACTACCGTGAATTAATTATACTCTTCACATCATGGAGAAATGAGGAAACTGACTTAATATCCAATTGTTCTTCTTATAAGGCCCGATTTTTACTTATGAAAGATGCCATAAATGACCAAATGAAACAATATGCTGTTTACAGCGATGAAATTGATAAAATTCAGGAGCACATAAATGATAATATTCTGAGTGATGATCATAAAACATCAGACAAACCATTTTACTATTTTCTCTCTAGAGGAGCTGGAGTGGGTAAGTCCCATCTTGTCAAAGCATTATATCAGGCAGCATTAAAATATTATAACTCCAGACATGGAGAAGATTTCCAAGAAGTCAAAATATTGTTGCTTGCCCCTACTGGAAAAGCTGCTTTTTCTATCAGAGGTAACACAATACATAGTACCTTGCAAATACCAGCATGCCAATCACTTAAGAATTACAAACCACTAGACGCTAGTAGACTTAACACTTTGAGATGCAAACTTCATGCACTTAAACTAATATTTCTAGATGAGATATCTATGGTAGGAAATACCATGTTTAATGTACAAATAAACAATAGATTAAAAGATATTAAAGGCAGCAAAGAGGCATTTGGGGGTGTTAGTGTTATTGCACTGGGTGATTTAGTCCAGCTAGAACCAGTTATGGATAGATATGTGTTTAAAGACATGAAAGACTCAGAGTATGGAGCTCTTGCTCCCAACCTCTGCAAAGAACTTTTTACCATGTTTGAATTACAAGAAATCACGAGGCAGAGAGAAAGCAAACAATTCGCTGAAATTCTTAACAGATTAAGAGAAGGTAATCACACTACAGATGACATTGCCAAACTTAAAGAGAGGTGCATTTCAGAAAATTGTAGAGACTACCCAACTGATATTCCCCTTTGTTTATACGGAATTCTAAAGTAGATGAGTGGAACGATAGAGTCCATATGGCAGCTACTGGTGATAAATACACCATTAGAGCTTTAGACAGTGTTATAGGCGCAAACTCTCCAGAACTCAGAAGTAAGATATTAAACCAAATACCACTAGATCCTAGAAAAACCAAGCAGTTAGCCTCAAACCTTCAACTTGCTGAGGGTGAGAGAACAGAGATAGCATTAAATGTAAGAACTGATGATGGTATCACAAATGGGGCAAGTAATATTATCAAAAAGATTACATTATATGACAAAAGTAGACCATCCGGTAAATTTGGGTACAGTTTGACCATGTTGATGTTGGAGAAAAAACTAGACATAATAACAAGCAATTGTATTTGCAGGGAATTGAACCTACATGGACTCCTATCAAACCTATCATTGCACAATTTGCAGTAGGAAGAAACAGAACAGCCCAAGTTGTAAGAAAGCAGTTTCCATTAAGACCTGCAGCAGCCAAAACCATACATAGATCACACGGTGACACAGAAACTAGAATAGCTGTTAACTTTAACACCAAAAGAGCAATACCTCATGTGCATTATGTAGGACTCAGCAGAGTAACAACAGTTGATGGACTTTACATAACTGACTTTTCTGAAAGTAAAATAGCTGTTAATCATGTTAAAGTTCACATGCAGCAGTTACGCACAGATCGCCATACCAAACTTTCTAATACTCCGATCTTTGAATTAGACCCAAATACTTTTAAAATTTGCTTCCTTAATTCAAGATCTCTGCATAAACATATTGAAGACATACGTAGTGACCTAAACTATTCAAATATGGATATCAATATATTCTCAGAAACAAGACTGTAACATTTAGATAGCAATGCCAGCTATGCCATAAGTGGGTATACTATATTTCGAAATGACAGTGAATCTGCAATACTCACTACAAGGCCCTTTGGTGGAACAGCTGTATACACTAAAATCCCCTTTAAGCCTGGATATCCACTGGCCAAAAACACCAATGGAGTAGAAATAACCATTATCAAAGTTGTTGCCATTCCCCATGTTAATATCATAGGTGTGTACAGGTCACCGAAAGTGTCAGTCCGACAAATGTGTCTAGCATTGACCCAAATTCTCAATAGTTGCTGTTCTGATTTTAATGTTTTTCTTGGGGATTTTAATTACTTAATTCAAAAAGAGAAAGTTCCCCTCAATAACTTGTTTATAAGAGAGAACAAGTACAGACAATTGGTATCATCCTATACTACTGATAATAGAACAACTATTGACCATATATATACCAATTTGCCTGAATCACAAGTGACTGTACACACTCTGGAAACATATTTCACTGATCATAAAGCAATATGTGTGTTAAGGATGTCGAACAAAGAACAGCCTTTTTTTGTTTAGATCAATTGTCAATTACTTTAATTTGCGTGCCTAGTTACGATCTTAGTTACAATGTTTATCTTTTTCCCTATTGGTTTGAAATCGGATATTTTAGCGTCACCACGCGCATATAAAACCTAAATTAGCGTCCCTATAAGCCAGAGTTTCGTAAGATTTCACCTTGAACAGCAATAACTTCGTCTTTCGTTCCAAACCTTTGGCACAAGCGGGACTGATATGTAAGTGATTTTTGTTAGTTTTAATTCAATATGTTTAAGTTTAGTTTTTCACCTTGGGCGATAGCGCACATATGTACTGTGTTGTACAACAGTACAACTAATTATCTTGAAATCGAAGGAGTATTTTGAAATAACTAGACGCTCGCAAAGTAACGCCCACATTTTAGTCTTTGGGCTGTTAATCAGCCGCAAATGGTCATTGTGTAGCCGATCTTTGAATCTCGATTAGTTTTAATTTAGCCTTTTATGATTTGTTTATGTTAATTCACGTTAATTGTTGTTATTTTAATCGCGTTATCAACATAGGCACGTAAAGCGTTTCATTCATGCTTTCGTTATAATATTATTGCAATTTCAGTTTACGATCGTGATCGTGATCGTGACCGTGATCTAAATAAACACCGTTGATAGTCATCTTGGTTTTCATGGTTTCATTACGACCGGTAAAATAGTCCCCACATCAGCGACACTTAGAAAACACGCATAGCGACACCCCTCGAAGTTTCCTCTTTCGTCGCAAGCGTCACAATGTGCATTGATTAAAACTTGATGTTGTTAAAAATTGAATACACATGTAACTACATGTAAGATGTTTGAGAATGCCATAAAGTACCAATAGAATTCAATGTAGGAAGATTAATTCAGAAATTCACTTGACATCCATCATAATTTATGCATGTATTGATAAGATATTCCAATTTTTCAGATCACAAGCCAGTGTTTTTGCATAAATTGAAGGATAGAAACTTGAAAATAGGCACACATGTGAAGTCAGTTAGTTAACTGTCAAGTAACTGATCTAAAAATACTAATTTTCCTCAATGAAATTCCTCAATAAGATAACCTAAAACTATAATGCAATTCTGAAGGTTGTTTTGCTTTTTGGCAACCTTCTTACACTTTTTTGCATCAAAGAATAAACATAGGGATAGAGGTAAGCTTGCAATTTTTTTCAATTTTATTTCGTTTCCCCTTTCTCTCAATAGTAGCAAACAATTTCCTAGCCAGTGTACATAATAACAACTAAATATACTTATTTCTCTGTTTAAATCTAGGTGCCTTCTCCTCATTTTAAGTCTTAGTGTCAATACCAGTAATTTCATGTATTATCCCATTTTTCCCTTACAGCCTGTTCCTGAAAAGTGGAGGATGAACTTACTGGCTATCTTCATAACATTTCTCCTCTAAAGAAAGGTTCTACAACCACATGGTTTGATATGCAAATTCAAACAGAAGTAGAAGTTGTTAGAGGGGTATGCTTCTCAGCAGCAAAACACAATGACTTCAAAAAGTATAGTGAACAGAAAAGCCCCATCAAAATCAAGAAATTCAACATCGATGCAACAGGAGATATGAAGAGTGTACTGATGAACCCTAGAATCCAAGTGGAACCACTGCCTGAACTCAACTTTGAACCAATCACAATCCCAACAAGTGTCAGCATACCATCCATTACCTCTGTTAATCCTGGACAGCTGGTTGATGTCAAAGCCAATCTCCTTTACTTGTCAGGAGAGAAAAAGGCTAATACCATGAATGGCCCTAAGAGTAAGGTGGAAGCAACTCTAAGAGATCCATTTGGTTCTATCAGGATAACTCTCTGGGAACAGTATACTAATCAGGTACAAGAAGGGAAAACTTATGCCTTCAAGAACCTGAAAGTAAGAAAGAATGGTGACTGGCACGAATTAACAACAGCAAGAGATGGATCTACAACTATCACAGAAGTTGAGCCATTCAAAGAAACATTGGCCACCCCAACAGACATCCCAGAATCATTTCTTATTTCTAAATCAACCGCTGAAATACTAGGAATTGCTCAGTTTTCAGTGTACCACTCCTGTCAGGTGTGCAAGAAAAAGCTTCATGATGAAAACACCAACATTCTGAAGTGCGGTAATTGTGGCCTTAAACAAAAGTTAGCAAAGTGTAGCAAAAATATCTACCTGCAAGTAGTAGTGAAGATCGATGATAACACCAATCTTACACTTACAATTTTTGATCAAACAATAAAAAACCTACTGATTGCAATAGGAAAAAAAGATATGCCCCAAACAGAAGATAACATTACTGAAGTTTTCCTTGATCTACCTCTGGTGGAAATCACTTACAACAAGAAGACTAAAATTGTCACTGATGTTGTGCCAAAGGCTTAATTTTTGTTCTTGAACTGTGAGCTAAGTTCACAAGTTATGTTCAAGTTCATTTAATTAGTAGAAGGGACCCATGTTACTTCCAGTTACACAATATTGAAATGTTCCAGTTAGCTTTTCCTTTGTTTATTTATTCAGAGAATATTGAAAAACGAACATTTGATGTAATTAATCATTATGATGATACTGAATGACATCGTTACCTTTCGACTGTATTATTTCCTTGTTTTCTCATGGACAGCAATATGTCTAGTTTTGTGTATATTGCACCAAGCATTTGTATTTTTCATGTGAACAGAGCTAACTGAAAGGTCTGTGTCACAAGTTTGTGTTGAATGCAATTACATCCTTTCCAATTACACAGTATCGAGTTCTTCCAGTTTCGTTGCTTAATTCACACTGAACTAAAGTTTTGATGGAACAAGTATGTATCATGTATAATGTGGTATGATGATCGTCTCCCCAATGTTCTGGTTTGATCATACATTTTCCTCCATAGGCTGAACAATTGGCACTGATAAGTCTGTGATACCCTGACATGTCTAGTTGACCATTGGCTGAAATAAGTTGCAAAGGCTGATACGGGTACTCTTCCCCTTCCACAATCTGTTTGATGCTACTTACATTGAATTTCGGGAAATTGAAAGGGTTGTAGGCGTAATTGCCTGAGAAAGCATCTTGATAGACTAAACCCACCACCACACGGTCCAGGACTCTTCCGTTGAACATGTCTGTAGCTTCAAAGTTAGTGTGATTGTTTTGCAAGGTATAGGTCCTGATTTCTGATCTGACGGTGGGATAATACACATCCAGATTCCTCTGCAGTCTAGCTGTAGCGATTTTATTGTACACGTCTGACCTGACTTTGACCATGCAGGCATAGAATTTCATTTTCAAATCACCGGCTTGTAACCTGACATCGGTGTTTACCGTGCCAATCCCATTCATAAAGAATTTAGGATCGTTGAGTGTAAACCTCATTTTGAGATCGACTCCCGGTATAAGCATTCTACCCGTATTGAACAAATCTACATGAGGTAACCCAAACAATTGAATGGTTTTTCCTCCCATGGTTTTTTCTTTCATTTCCACGAGTCCGTCAACTGCTTTTTTTCGTTCTTTTGATAACGCTGTGTAGTTGGCATGAGGTGTGGCACTGTTGATTTGATTGACCGTCAGGTCATTAGGTGAATAATTTAGAGCTGAGTAATACCCTTGAGGTCTGAGAATCGTTTCCTCATCTTCTGTTCAATAATTGAGTATGGTTTCCAGATATACTTTGTCAGCGTACGTGTCTGTTTGTTCAGTGGTCAGAGTCCCATTCACGTAGATGGAAGGTTGTTTGGTGATGGTGTGAAATGCGTTTGGAGCCAACCAATGTTGTGATGCAGCAACCAGCTTTCCTCCATCGATTTTTTTCAGAATCAAATCCATACGAAAATAACTTCGGCTAAAGTCGATATATTCATGGCTGCCTGGTATCACGAATTCTATAGGGGTAATACTTTCACTGGTCGGATTGATTTCCACTATATGGTATCCATTGTAAGTGATGTTGGTAGGTGGTACTGTAAAAAGATCTAAAGCACCATCTTCAACCTCTCCCGATTTGAAGTGGGCCGAGGAGGCCTCACTGCCTCTGAACACGATGCTCATCTTTCAAGAACTGATGAAGAAACGCTCACTAAAAAGCTTTTTATACTTCTCTGTGACGTGTGGGTGAATTTTTTTTTCTACCTATATTTATACTTTTTCTTCATTTTCATACCCAAGAGTTTAAAGAGATTCTTGCCTAGGAATTTTCCTATTTGATATCCTGTTCCTAGAGTTCCAAATATCGGCACCTTGGCGGCCAAAAACTTTCCTCCTCCTCTCTGTCTTCTTCGTTGACGACGACGACCGCTACTACGACGTCCTAGCATACCGCCACCTCTTTGTCTGGCTAATCTCATCATGTAACCTTGATTTTTAAAGGGATTGGAAGCTCTGTTTATAGGAAGATCATCCATACCTTTTTTTTTCCACGAAAAAAAAATGAAAGATGATCCAGCTCTTTTATATCTTTTTTTTAATCAACTCTATAAAAAAAAATTTTCTCTGTTATAATATTCCTACTTCTTCTTATTTATGAGTTTCTGGCCTAAGAATTTTCCTATTTTATACACTGGTCCTACAGCTCCAAGGATCGGTCCCATTTTCCTTAGAATCTGTCCTATCTGTAGTCCTCTTCCTTTCTGTGTCTTTTTCTTCTTCTTCTTCTTCTTCTTCTTCTTCCACATATTCAGGTATGCGCCTGGCATCATGGTAGAAGATCCAAGAAACGGTACTACGGATGAAAGACATATGATTCCTCCTTTCTGTCTTTTCCTTTTTCTTTCACGTGTCATTTTTTTTTCAGTAGTTGAAAATATCACTCAAACGTTTTGCTGTTTTTTTCTCCTTTTTATACCTTCCATTCCACTTTCTTTTTGGACTTTCTTTTTACGTTTCACACCCGTTAATTTACCAAAAACAAAATCATTGGCTTTCCTCTTTCCGTAATTTATTAGGGTTTTTCGAGCCATGGATTTGAGTACAGGTCTCACATCTCCTCTTAGAGCTGCACTCGCTATTTTTCCCATCCTGCGCAATACTCCACCTAATCCACGTCCAGATTGAATCCCCGGTCTACAATTTCGTAGTTTTCCACCTTGCATGCTTAGGGTTTAGGGTTTTTCTCTCTCTCTCTATACCACCAAAAAAAGAATGATAAAATTAAATCACCACTCGTATTTATAGTCATGGGATATTTATTTCTTTTTAAAAAAAAAAAAGGAATGAACTTTTACAACAAAAAGTGTGCGGTACCATCTTTTTTTTTTCAACTGCATTAAACTGGTCACGGCTGTAATTTGTTCTATTACACTTGCTTATATACGATTAGGGTAGGTTTGATTTCTCCTAAAACACAACATGACCACGGTTTCGTTGTTTGAATTTAAGAACTCGGTTTGAGTTCCATTGGTTTCACTGATTCCTATTTCCAAGGTATCAAATTTATTCTTACGAATGGGTATAAATTGTAAATTATGAGGTTTGAAAGTGCTTTTAGATCCGTTGTATACAACCTCTCTCAGTAAATCAGTTTCTGAACCACCAATGATTTGTCTGTACCAGATCTGAATAAACGTACAAAGGTCGTTCTTGATATGTTTGACTTGACTTGACTTGACTTGCATGCATTTGACACAACCTATATATGTACCAATTGACTGAACATTGCAGACGTAAGAATTTTGATTCGCTAGGATTTCCTTCTGATTTAAATTGAAACGTTTTGGAATCCACTATTTCCCATACTCTCTGAACTGCTCTCTGCTGTTGTCTATACACAATCTGTAGGAACCATCACCGACATCCTCCCAGGCCACAGGCCATTTAGGTCGTTTCTTCTGATAATTTTTATCTTCAACAATATAACTCTTCATTTTAAGAGGCAACCTGCTGTGCAGCAAAGAAATCATGCTATTCCAGAAATCACCACCATGTCTCGGCATGTCCAGTGAAAGTTCATATTTCAGGACTGAACCTCTCAACCAATAGGACTTGCTTCCGATTTCCAAATTGTTGTAGTTTTTTACACCTTTCATATTAAGTTCCATACTGCATAAGAAATCCACTTCTGCTAACTTCTGATAATTCACATTCTTGTGAATCACCGTATCCGACGTAGATGGAAATGAAATGCTTGACAAAGCCACTTCCCATTCACTCTCCGGTAAATAGATCTCTTTTGCTAACTTCACTTTGAATTTACCGGGAGTGTTATCTGGGTAAATTCAAGAACTTGCAGTACTTGGCAGAGATAGATAGAACATGTCACTCATTTTTTTTTCCAAAAAAAAAATGTTTCTTCTATTTTCTGAATCCAAGTATCAAGGGTACACTTGCTTAAATGCGATTAGATGGACATTTCTGATGACCCATTACCGCTTCTTCTAAAATTGATGGTCAAGATCGTCTGTTCATCTTTGAAATTTACTTGCAAGTGATCGGTTTCACTGATTCCCACTTCTACACTGTCAAAGACATTTTTTTGAATAGGTAAATACTGTAAATGTAACGGTTTAAATAAATATTTCCCTTTTTTGTTATTAGTGAACGAGACTTCCCTCAATAAACCTGTCTCTGTACCACCCACGATCTGAGTCTGTGTCAAATCTGTGTACATGAACAGCGTTCTCTCGTGATCCACATAGGTGTGATAGATTTTTTCATCCAAACCTGAAAAATACCAGTTGACAAGAATAGAATGGCACGTAACAACCCACGACCACATTCCATTGAACATCCACAATTCTCCACAGGTCATCTGTGGATTTCCATAAATTCAAATAGGGATCTCTAAAATGTTCTATTCTGACACTACTTGACAAGCATGTGATTTTAGTGCCATCACTTTTTGTTTTTTCTTCCACCAAGTGGAATTTTTTAGCCAACTCCAGTTTAATGTCTACGTGGTTATTAGCTAACCATAATTTCGTCAATTCTTCCAAACTTCGTTTATCTTGTGGTGGAACAGGATGTAAGAAATCGGGGTCGAACACGTCCATGTATTGCACATGCTCGTTGTTGATCTTCAAATCGTATCTGTCTGCATTCAACACCCATTCGAAATGAGGAAATTTTCCTTTTCCACTTTCATCTTTCCATCCTTCAAACCTCCTTCCTCGGTTATACATATACCCTGCGCCATAGTCGAAGATATCTTTCATCTCCTGGTACATTTGACTCATGACTAAATTTATAAAACGCGACCAGATTTCATACCCACTTCGTACAGTAGTAGGAAATACCACACAATCTGACTTTTGCAGGTCCACCACGGCATTACACTTTGCATTATGCCAATATTGAGTAGCTCCTTTCTTGTCTTTGGCTGATTGCCACGTATTATTTATCAATGTTCTCACGGGTATGGGTGCTCCGTCGCTGTTGGTGACCTTAGTATGTATGTTCGAGCGAACCAAAATAGGTACTGGCTCATATATAAAATGGTCCACTCGAGGCGCCATATCTGGAAATGAAATACTAGCCAATGCTACCTCCCAATCATTTTCTGGTAGAAAAATATTTCTCGGTAGTTTGACTTTGTAGTGACCGGGATTATTTTCAGAATAAATCTGTGAACTTGCATTGCTAGGTAATGTCAGGTAGAAATTCATCATGGTAATCACATCGAGATAAAACCAAAAGTGCATGCTGCTTGGTAAATTGGGTCTTATTTATATGCACGCTTTCTGAAACATAACGTGACTACAGTATTTTCGTTTTTATTTCCTACAAATTCAGCTTGTGTTCCATCGACTTCGCTGATTCCTATTTCTACGGTATCAAACATGTTTTTTCTTACAGGAATAAACTGTAAATTCTGAGGTTCATAACTGTTCTTTATGACATTTCCATTCATAGATCCGTCGTATTCCACTTCTCTCAAAGATCTGTTTCTGATCTACCCATAAACTGTGTCTGCACTAGATCCGTGTACACGTACAAAGATCGTTTTTGATACATGGGACTGTAATAGGCATTTCCCTGTTTGTAAAAGTACCAATTGACTGAACTTTCAAATTTCACAAATTTGGAAGAGCTACTATGACCTTCCGGTTTAAATCCTGCTTCTTTGGCATCAATGATCTCCCATAATTTAGTACCATCAAGCCAACGTAAAGTATGGCTTATAGGATCTCTAAAAAGTTCCACTGTTACATGACTAGTAAGTTCATAACCTTGATAATAAGAATCATATTTTCCATCTTGTCTAGGCATGATTAAATTAAAGACTTTAGTTATTTCTAGATTAAGGAAAAAAGCATTTTCAAGTCCAGATCTGTATGCTCCGTCGATCCCACCATTGTTGATCTTCAACCTGTATGTACCACCCACGTTTTCCCATGAAAATTCTGGCCATCTGTAATGTTTTTTCTCTGAAAGCAAAGTTTTATCCTTGGATATAATACCACTTGCTTTGATGGGTAATTTGCTGTGCAGTCTGTAAGTGAGTATATCATTCTATTCCAAAAATCCACACCATCTTTGGAAGCTGATAGACCTTTCTCTTTTCTTCCCATTTCATACTTCATCTTATTGCCTTGGATCCAATACTCTTTATCGAAAATGAAATTATCATCATCATCTTTTACACCTTTCATGCAAAGATTTAATCCGCACATGAAATCTAAGTCTACCAAGCTTTGGTAATCATTGCGAACATTTGAAGATAAGGCAGATGGGAATGAAATGCTCGACAAGGCCCCTTCCCATTCTCTTCCCAGTAAAGAGATCGTCTTGAGAAGTTTGGCTTTGAATCTACCTGGAGTGTTATCTCTGTAGATAGTGTCATATCCGTTACTAGGAAGCGTGAGATAAAACGTGTCCTGGTTACCCTGCATGACTCATAAATCTACTATTTCCTTCGCGTCTACCCAGCTGTCGTATTTGGAAGGCCAACCTTTCCATCTGACCAAAGCTTTCCCGTCTTTTCTCTTTAATACTTTTTCGATCCGGAAAAACGTGTCTTTATCACCCATATCAACTTTTTGCAACTCTTCTTCATAAAACGTACCTTTGACAGGTGCTCCATCGTATTCTTTGATCTTGTAAGATGGTACAAAGGTATTTAATACTCTATCTACGATGAATATTTCTTCTGTCCAGCCCGGCAAATATCCTTTCTCAAAGGTTCTACGAACCTTGCTCAACATGACCTTATCCCCCACTTTTAAGGTAGGCTTTCTACTTTTACTGGATGTACCAAACAATTTTTTACTGTACAATTTCTTCCACACTTTTCCATCGTTATACATGGTGACATTCTTAGGTGCAACACCCGTAGCATTGTGTACAGATGCGTTATAACCTTTGACTAAATCGGGTAAAAAATCCAGATACTTGAGAGCAGCATTGGCTGTTAAAGCTCGGTATAATCTCTGGTTGAGGGTTTTGTTAAATCTTTCTACCACAGAAGCTTTTGTATCACTGAGTATTAAAATGAGTGATCTTTTGCTGAGTAAGATATTCTTGAAACAATTTGTTGTAAAATTCACTTCCTTTATCCGTTTGTAGACGTAACGGTTTTCTCCCTTCTTTCAAAATAGACTCAAAAGCGCGTTTTTGTTCTGCACCTGTTTTGTTCTTCATAGGAACCACCCATGCGTATTTACTTGAAATGTCTACAACCGTTAAGAGATATTTTAGAATTGCGGTCAACTCGCCGACGGAGGAAGGACTACCAGCGTGGACAGGCTTCTACACGTTACGAAATGAGAACAGTATTCCACGTGAATGCTCCATTGGCTATTGTCAAGTTATTGAAGCCAGTCCCACAGAGCTTTCCACAGTTTATACAGTGCTGCAGAGATCTTTACAAATTGCTGACCAGCTCGGACAACATGATGTCATTATCGTTTTAGATCAAGCGATCTACGCAAAGGCTCTTGAGGTGCTGTGGCAAAACAAGGATCAGTTTCAACGATTGGTTGTCCGGCTTGGCTCTTTTCACACCATCTGTGCCTTCCTTGCTGCTATTGGCAAACGATTTGGAGATGCCGGTCTTGCAGATGTTTTGATGGAAAGTGGTATTGTTGCCTCGGGATCTGTAGCTGGAGTTATTAGGAAGTTTAAGATACGGTCACTACGGACTACGAACTACGGTAATACATGGCGAGGACCTGGTTCGAGATTTACTGCGAATGCTCGATAGCACATGGGTTTCGCAGTCCGTCGTGTGGTTGCAGGCTACAGGGAGTAGTCGAGGAGATTCGCGTAGTGAGGACTACGTAAATATTTTTTTGCCGATTTTTGACCAGTTTGTTTTCTAGACGCTACTTTTATGTTGAACAGTCTTTAGGCAATTAAACTTGAGCGAAAAAGAAGTAAAAATCGCATTTTTTTTCTGTTTCTGGTTCTGATTACTGACGCCCTTTGAATTCTGTTGTGTTTACAAGCAGATTAGGATGTCAACAGGAGATGAAAGCAGGTAATTCACTTTCTTTTTCTACTTTTCAAAGGTGAACTGCGAACTTTGTTGGAAGTATGTGCTTTTTCCAAATCAAAATAGATTGTAAAAGCTTTTACAGGGTTCGTACAGGTCATGGAAAACCTGGAAAGTCATGAAATTTAAGAATTCATTTTCCAGGCCTTGAAAGTCATGGAATTTAATTGTCGGTCATTGAAAGTCATGGAAAATTGAAGTTATGTTTGCTAGACTAGTTCGTGCACAGTCTAAAATAAGGACAAAAAGACGTAATTAAACGGCTTTTAGAAATGGCACATATGGTGGACACTAAAGTGTTATCTGTTGCACTGAGTGAGGTAAATACCCTAAATAAAAACAAGGATAGTTTTCAAAGTTTTCTTAAGTGACAGCTATAAACAAAGTCATGGAAGACTGGAAAAGGTCATGGAAAAAGTAATGGAAAGTCATGGAATTTGAAGGGCTCAAAAGAGTACGAACCCTGTTTTATATAAACGGAAACTTCATTGTCAATCATGACACTGACTGGGTATTTGTTTGTCTCTTTAGTGTGTGCTCCAGTGGCGAGTCAGCCGTCTCTGTTCGAACAAAGTAAGCTCACATGTCTGAAAATGGCATTTGTATAAATCGTTTTTCAAATGCTCATACATTAATTTATATACTGGTTTTGTGTCCTAAAATTGATATGCAGAAGGAGAGTTGAAGCTTGGGAAGGGAAGTTAATGGAGAACTATGGTGAATCAAAATCTGATGCAATGACCAAATTGGGAGTCTTATGTTTACTTTGGATTTAAAATTCATGTTTTTTTTAATTTAACCTTGTTTCCCAAATAAAATAATTTACTGACTGGAGACAGCAGCCTAAGGACAGCTTTTTATGGTGTTATTGATCAACAGGTGATAAAACGTGATTGGCAGGATGCAATTTTGTACTAAGAGAATACTTTGATGCTACGTATTAATTTTGTAAAATGTGTTCCTTTTTAGTGGGCCGTTTCGTTGGAATGAAGCAAAAAATACTCTGCTCCTTCGGGAATTATACTCCTCGGAGCCATTTCTGTACAAAGTGGGCAGCAAGGAAGCTGGCCAAAAATGGACAGAAGTAGCCGAAAAACTAAACTGCTTCAGTCTTTTTAGAGACATGCCTCGGGATCAGCAAAGTGCGAGGGAACAATTTAACAAGCTGTTAAAAGACTACAAGAAAGAGAAAAACAAAGAAGAAAAAGCAAGTGGGATCAACCCTGATCCACCAACAGAAAACGAAACATTGCTTGAGGAAATAGTTGCGGCTATGGAGTCAACAACACTTCGTGTAGGAAATGCAAACAGCAAAAAAGATGACCAGAAGAGGAAGGATGCACTTGCATGTAGAGATAAAGCCATGACCACGTGGGCAAAGGCTGGAGCAAGTGGTGAAGCCTCTGATTCTGGGGACGAAAGTGCCACAGAGAAGAAGACTGTAAAGAGAAGAGGAAGAAAAAGAAGAGCTAGTTCTGATCCTTTCCAGTATTTAGCAGAGAAAACAGCTAAGGAAACAGACCTCAGAAAAGAAGAGCTGGAACTTCAAAGACAGCAGCTGCAACTTCAGGCTGAGCAGCAAACAGAACAATTCAAAGTGCAACAAGAGCAGATGAAGCAAATGATGCAAAGTCAAATGAACACACAAAACCTTGTTCTTGCTCTAGTACAGAAACTTACAAAGTGATAACATTTAAGAGTTTTGTTGTTTGAGAGCTTGGCTGTTTTGCCATCCCATACATTCAATTTAAAGGGGCATTTTGCATTTTTTGGAGACTCTAATACGTTGTTGTTTGTTTCACAGAACCTTTAACAAACTGTTGCATTTTTCTATTAGTTATCAGAAAATTCCCCAAAAATACATAAGCATGCATGGTGAACTTTGTTGGGTGAATTATTGTGAGTAGAAACAAGAAAAAGGATAACTTGTTTATTGTTCATGTTTTCCATAATACAGGAATTTAATATTTTTTACCAAAATGGTCATGAAATTTTTATTTCTTTGACGGTTTGGATCCACTATCTTTTTCATACAGGAATTAAGTTAACAGTGAATAGTCACTGTATTAGTTCATAGTAAAGTTGTTGCGCATACCGTAGATGATTACCATGGCAACTGCATACTTAAGTTTAAGGTTTAACAAATTCATTCCATTACAAAAACATAAACTTATTGTCAATCAGAGTTTTCTGTACCCTTCCTTCCTGGTTCAGACCCTCTCCTTGACCCAACACCCGGCAAACAAAGACAACTCTGACCAATGTTTTAAAATCTGATTAGTACTTCATTAGAACTTAATGGGTTATACGAAAAGGCCGCTTTGTCCTGGATTTAAGTGAACATTTGTTTTATTATTTTTTTAAGCCTTGCTGCTTTCTCTTTTTAAATTTCATTTTCACGGACAGAAGACTCACCAGACACTAGCAGTAATCTTGAATGAAAAAATAAAACCTGAAATCCTGGATTAGCTGCTAGAACAACCTAATATATTTTGTAACTTGGCATCGGGCTCAGACATCTCTACTTGATATACTGTGATGCCATTAGGCCAAATAGTCTTGAACAGTTGGTGGATCAAGTTGAAAATGTGTTGATGTTGTGTTACCATCAAGGCAGGTGAGAATATTTCTAAACAGTGCGGACACTATATACTGCTTTCCAACTGCGCTTAATCCTAACTTTAAGTTTTTCTTGAAATCTAAGAACTTGAACAAGTTGGAGATATCGCCAAATAGCCATTCCACCGAAGCTCTAGCAGAACTCATTGCTGAATTAAATGCTTCCATATCGGCTGTAAATACTGGAACCTCCCCTATTCGGTAAGGGGCCATTAAATGAGGACGAAGAGGGTAAGCTGGGTCTCCATAGAGACATAGGACGTCCCCCCTTGGATTGTAAGCTTCTCTTTCCAGCATTTGCAGCAGGCCAGAGTCTTTAAGCATCCCTGCATCGTGGCGTGCACCCTCCACCGGACCATAAAGATTTGCTATCAAACCATTTGGCACTACTACGGATTGAAATTTTAGCGCATGAACACGCTTGTGCCCATTGTATACAACGCGCTGTTTTTCTCCAGGGCGACATATGGGGCGAACCATGCCGTCAATGAAACCAAAACAATTGGTAAGTGGACTTCCTTGTCTTGCTATAGCACAGGCGTATTTTTGAAGGGAAGCAGGGGTAAGAAATGGCTGATTCCAAGAGGTTAAACGAAACCCATGTTCATTAAAAACCCAATCAAGTACAGTGTTAGCGATCATGCACAGCTCTGGCACCGGACGTCCAAAAGTTGAAATTAAATCGAAATAGCGGCATGGGTATGCTAGTCATTTAAGCAGTAAGCAAAGTCCTTCCAAGCCACTGCAAACTGTTCCCTGTGGGCACTTGAAACTTGCCGGAATCCGCAATGCGTTCAATAACATCAGAATATCATTCTTGGCCACCCTAAAGTGAGCTTCGCACTCACAAGAGTTGAACACATCCAAACAGAATGGATCAAAATTCCAGTATGGAAATGAAGGATTAACGGGTTGGTAATAATCGTAAAGAACAATAAACTCTTCATCATCCAGAAAACCATCCACATAAGCGATTAAAAGGGCGTTTCTAGCATCTTTGAATGAAATTTTTTTCCAAGTGCAGCCGTAGTCCGTAGTCGTTGTCACGATCTTAACGTCAAACAACACTCCAATTTTCATGCCCTTTTAGCGTAGTCGGCCCAGTCCACGCATGGCTTGGATTCTCACGCCCAGACATAGTCCGTAGTCCGTAGTGACCGTATCTTAAACTCCCTATTGAGGGCCGTCACTACAACCGCGCTGTACGTACACATAAGGTAGACACAGTTTACTTATGATGTTAGATAGCTTATACGATGAAGTCTTGATTTCTACAGACTCAAATCGTTCTTACGTTTATTTTAGATTGTGTTTGAAGCATTGCACCGACCACAATGGATGGGTTTCAAAACATGGTTGCAACGACACGGGCACCAGGTGAACAGCATGATCCTTGTGAGTGCTTTAGAGGATATCCGAAAAGAATTTAGCCCAGGGAAATTCAACAGGCTTATATCTATGCTGGAATTCCAAGTAATATTCAATCTTTACACGGAATACTGCAAAGACGACCATGGTCCTCTTAAAGTGTTTTGGAACAGCTACCTGGAGATGGTGGAGGTGCTGATGAATTTCCTGCGAGCAACCAGGGAAGGAAACTGGTCCCTGCATCTGGAGTGCATCAAGGAGATGCTGCCTTGGTTCTTCACGTACGACCACACTAACTACGCTCAATATCTTCCAGTGTACTTGGCCCACATGATAACGCTGCCAGAAACTCACCCAGAGGCTCATGCCCTACTGGAGAATGGTGATTTTGGGGTTCAGCGAACAACGTCCCATGGGTTTTCACAGATGCCTGTAGATCAAACAATTGAACAGACTCTCAACAGAAGCACTAAGACAAAGGGAGGCATTGTTGGAGGCTTTTGGCCTAAGGAAAGGGGCGGTTCAGTGATGGATGATTACTGCGCATGCCCGTGCTGCTTTTGTAGACAAGTGCCGGAAAATGAGCATAGGTGAAGAAGAAAGCCAACGTAGACTTCACAAGGAGACAGGCTCTGCTCGCATGAAAAGAGACGAAGATGTCAAGAAAGTGATTGAAGTAATCAGCAATTGGCATAACCCATTTGAACCATCAGAGGAACTTCTCTGCATCAGCTAGGGGTATGTTACCAGCGACAGCATAAAGCAAGACCTGCTGGAGGCAAAAGAGAAGGGAGCAACAGCTTTAACAGCGTTTGTAGAAGAAAGAATAATCACAAATTCAACAGGAATCTTTGAAACACTCCCTAAACTGAAGCTAGGAAGTTTCCGTGATACACACAAGAAGACTTCTGTGACAGCAAGAGACAGGAATGTCATGATAAGAGCCGACAGAAACCTTTTTGCCCGCCTGCTTGTCATTGGACAGAGCCGCCAGATGGACCTGAGATGTCTGCTGTCTCATGAGCTTGGCCCTCTCCCGTGGTCTTTAGCTTTACCCGATGGCTCATTAGCCAAGACAAACAAAGCCAGTCTTTCTGTGTTACTCGAAAATGGTGTAGAATGCCTACCGAGCTTACCTGATCAGACTACAGCTGTCATCATAGATGCAATGGCGATGCTACAGACAGTAGTGAGTGCCTGATAGATTTTGTGAGCTGGCAGAGATGGTGATGTCCAGAATTCTGACAGAAGCTGGCGAGGCAGCAAGAATTGACTTTGTAGGAGATCAACATCCGGCCATCTCAATAAAGAACACAGAAAGAACCAAACGAAGCAGAGATGGACAGCTGGTTGTCAACGTCACCAACGGTCAACAGCTGTGCCCACGTCAGTGGAGAAAGTTTCTGGCAAATGGTAAAAATAAAACTAACCTCCTAAGCTTCCTTGTACGGGAGTGGTCAGAAAATGCTGTGTACGCACAGAAAATTAAAGACTGCACCTTCTTTGTCACTCACAGAGAAAACTGCACCAAACTTGTTGCCCCAAATGGTTCAACTACTGCAAGCGATGTGCCCGAACTTTGCACCAATCAAGAGGAACCTGACACTAGAATGTTCCTCCACGTAGAAGATGCATCTCAAAATGGACACCAGCGCATTGCCATTAAGTCCTCTGACACAGATGTAGAAGTACTAGCCTGCTATTAACAAGCCGTCATTTCTGCTGACATAATTCTGATCAGTGGTACTAGTAGAAGATCTCGCATTGTTAGCATTCAACGGGTATGTGAAAGACTTGGCCGAGAAATATGCGAAATACTTCCAAGTCTCCATGCCATAACTGGTTGCGATAGTGTGAGCGCTTTTTCAACAAAAGGGAAGAAGAAGGCTCTTGATGTTGTACAGATGAATCCAGCTTTGAGGCAAACTCTTGGCAGTCTTGGTGAGAGAGTTCCTGCTAGACAAGATGACTTAAACAAGCTAGAACGGTTTGTCTGTGCCTTATACAACGACCACCTATGCCAAAGTGTAAACGAACTCAGGTACAAGTTGTTCTGCAAGAGTAAAAGCCTGCAGTCACATCAACTTTCCCCTAGGAAAGAAGCTCTTGTAAACCATCTCAAGCATGCTAACTACCATTCATTCATCTGGAAGCATGCCCTACAAACAGAAGTGAACCAGTCTCATGATGGCCAGGGTTGGCAACAGAAGAATGGCCAATTGGAAATCTACTGGACTAACCAGGCACCTGCCCCTCAAGCGGTCATGGAACTTATTTGCTGCTGCTGCAAAGGATCGTGCTAAACACGACGCTGTTCTTGTGTCAGCAATGGCGTTCCCTGCACGGAGGCATGCACATGCCAAGATAACTGCCTTAACTGTATTAGCATGGACGATAGCGAAGATGATGATAGCGATGATGATACTGACGGTGATGAATATGAAAGGTAACCTGGGATTTCTTTTTCCTGTAAGCCGGCCACGAAAACAAACAATGCTATTTGCAACACATTGGTTTAGAACACACTGTATTGAAAGTCTAATTAACCATGTACATTACCATTTCCACACAGTTTATCTTATAAACGATGAGAACAAAGTATGTTAATAGCAACACATTGGTTTTAAACATATTTGATATTATTTTGACTCACGATTTCAAATGAGAATGTACAATGTATCTCTTCAAATGTACCTAATAAGGGTGTAGTAAAAGACCTGTGTTAAATGTAACACCTAGTCTTAAAGACACAAACGACGCAAATGCTACTGTTTTCATCAATTACAAAGTCTACTATCTATGCTTCTAAACGTTTACCGTACAAACGTTGCCATGGCAACAGTTGAGGCAGTAAAATTACATGGTGCACCTCTTAGTGACTACAAGAGAAACATTGTTAGTGAGTTTTAATGCAAACGCATTTCAGTTGTCGATAGTATGAGTATTTTGAGTGTGTAATAAAGGTATTTCCGTTATCTTCCAGCCAGCCCCAACCCCACCCCAAAGTTTAATTTGCATTTATCTTATTTTTCTGCGATAATTATGGCAAAGGATGCGCAAGAAAAGCCTAATTTTAAGTGGCATTCTTAACTTCTTCGCGTTTTTTGGTCAAAATTACACTCACAGCGAAATTTGGCCAGTGAAGATGACAATTCTGTAATTCACTATTTTGACGAAAACAGTTGCCATGGCAACTCCCAAAACCATGTTTTATACGTAAGATTCCTACAGTATTACGAACACTAATTTTTTTGTTAAGTTTGGGGTAAAAGCATTTGGTATTTGTGCAAATAATTCCCTGTTCATAGTTTTTATGGGTTTACGAGTGCAAATTGTCCTTGCCCACCCCCCCTTGGGAAAAGTTGATTTTCTCGCTTACGCTCAGGTAACATGAAAAGTAACAAGTATATTATTAAAGTATACACAATAAGCTTTCATTTGATACCAAATACACTATGTCTTACGGGGGGTGCTACGAAAATTGATTTCTAGCCGCATTTCAGGATTTGGCTCATGGACTATATGGCCGTAAAGCGAAAGAAAACCAAACTATTGGACTTTATGCGAGACATTATAAAGCTTCCAAAACACGGAAAAATACCATGAATGAGTAATGAAATGTCTAAAAAAGTATTGTTTCATAACAGATATTGCGATAAAAGGTAGAACTTTTCATCATAACGTTGCGCGATATTCTAGGCAAGTCAAATAAACATCGAACTATACGGAAAAAATGAATTTTCTTTCACTTAGAATTTAATACACAAAAGAAATTCAATCGTTTTTCGGTTCTAACAGAAAACCAAAAAATTATCTTTGAATCTGATCTTTTTTCTTTCAAAACGTACCTTGAACAGTTTTGTCTTTTTTTCCTTCTTTTATAATTTTTCATCGTGTCACATGGAATCTCTCCACGCACTGAAAAAAAATTTGCATATTCACCTTGACAGTTGATCTGCTGATCGAAGAATTACTGTGCACGTGTACACATGTCCACGCATACGTGTACACGTGGACACATGCACACGTGTGCACATGTCCACGCGTACATGTACACGTGTGCAAAACTAACGTCATGCTACGTACGCGTTTCTGATTGGTAAGAAATGACATCATGCTACGTTTGCGTTTCTGATTGGTAAGAAATGATGGTGTGATAAGGCACGTGATTAGTTGGCGCTATAAATGCTTGACACGTGCTAGTGGAATCCATCAGTTTTTTCCAGGCATGGATCAACAAGAACATATTTCAGATGAAGACCTATTACAGGCAGCAGAAGAACTTGAAGATGCAGTTTAAGATGAAGACCTATTACAGGCAGTAGAAGAACTTGAAGATGCAGGGCAAAGTGGAGGAGGTGGTGGTCGAGAAGGGTACTTTAACTTCAGACGTACGCAGTTTAGAGAAAAGACAGCCAAGAATTACGGCATTAAGCGTACCTCCTACCATTTACAGGTAGACAATCCGAGAAACACGTTCCCTGTTGGGCATGGTAACATCATAAGAGCTTTTGAGGAAGGTCTTGCTAACAGCATACAAGAATTAATTGATGGTTTGCCAAACCATGACAGAATCCAAATTTATCTTGGAAGCAATCGTTTGCGTAATTCCCACACGTCAGCCAACGTCTCCGTCGAACAATGGCATGACCTATTGGGTGCTTCCCGGCAAGTACTTCAAAACATCTCTAATTTGTTGAACTCTAATGAAAGTTTTCAATTAGACAACACCTTGCAACTCGATGTGACACACATCTCAATGCTGTCGCCCAGGAATGGATTACCCAAAGAAAAGCATAAAACATGTTTTGGTACAGACAACTATGGTGAATTCCTAAAGTCAAAAAGAAGTGTCGTCTAACCCTAACCCTAAAGCCATAGCATAGCAGATAAAGATGAACGGTTAAAACTCATAAAAGATTCAAGAGGACGTGTGCAAGAAACTTTGGCACGAAAGTTACAAGAAGAATTGCGCGTTCCCCTAGGTCCTTGTGGCCTAGACCAAAAAAAACTGTTTGAAATTGTATTGAGCGACTACCAATTCGTTGTGATATCTGCTGAACATGGACATGCTATTGTTCATAAAGGTCCACCCAGTGAAAAACAAATCATGTTACTCATGCACGATGGACACTTTGATGTCATTACGAAACTGCCTGGTTTCTTTAATTCGAGTTACTTCTGCCACGAGTGTGAAAAGGCTTATTCCAATGAAGACTACAAGAATCATCCATGTCATGGAACAAAATGTGACAGTTCTCTCCAGAGAGGTTGTCCTGACTACAACATCTTTAAACGCATCGAAAATCAAGAACTACCATGCAAAGACTGTAATCGTAAATTTTATGGTGTGACGTGTCAATTGAATTATCTGACTCAGAAAGCCAATGGTCATTGGTAGCGCCCGCGGAAAGAAATGTGTATTAATCTCATAAAAAATGTCCCATTTGTCTACATGTGTACACTTCTACATCGCAAGAACATGTGAAACATTGTGGGCTTCAATGTTGTTCAAATTGTTCAAAAGAGGTAAACATTCTTCAACATAAATGCTTCCTTCAGCCCATCGATGATGATGACAATGACAAGAAAAAACCATCTTTGTGTACTTTGACATTGAGGTGCGTCAAGACACTGGAAACCATATAGCAAACCTGCTGTGCCTTTACAGGTGAAGAATGCGTGCAAGAATTCCTTCATTGGGTTCATACCCTTGCTAATGATGAAACTGTGGATAAAGTTATTGTGGTAGCCCACAATTTCAAAGGCTATGATGGTTATTTCATTTTGGAAGAGCTTTATAAACAACATACAAGCAATTTACAACAAATCGTGAACGGTGCAAAGATTCTAAGTTTGGAATTGCCAAACATAAAGTTCATCGACTCGATGAATTTCTTCCCCATGGCCTTGGCAAACTTTCCCAAAACATTTGGACTGAATGAACCAAAGAAAGGGTTTTTCCCTCATTTTTTTAATACCCAACAAAATCAAATTTATGAAGGATACATGCCAGACAAATCATATTATGATCCTGATGGAATGTCCACCCAGAGAAAAGAAGAATTCAACCAATGGTATGACGAAAAGGTGTCCGAGAGATACATTTTCAACTTCCCACACGAAATGTTGACTTATTGTCAATCAGACGTGAGACTCCTCAAGCAAGGATGCATGAAATTCCAGGCACAATTTAAAGAAATTTGTGGATTTAACCCGATGAAAAATTGCATCACCAGTGCATCAGCCTGTAATATGGCAAACTGCAAAAATTGGATGCCAGAAAATCAAATTGCTATCCAACCTGTCCATGGATGGGGAACAAATCACATCCAATCCCATAAAGCCTTAACATGGCTCTACTGGGAGGAAAAACAACTTAACAAAACCAACCTCTTTCCATGTATTGCTCATGTCATAAACAAACGGGGGGGGGAAAAACCTAAAGGATGACACCAAATCATTTCTGGTAGATGGATACGACAAGAAAACGCGTACCATCTACGAATTCCAGCGGTGTTTAAATGTATTGAACGATTAGACATTGTTACGCCATTAAACCCCCGTGAAGCCTTCTTTGGTGGACGTACGAATGCCATCAAACTCCACCACAAAGTACAAGATGATGAACAAATTAAATACAACATGATTTCCCTCTACCCATGCGCTAATTTGGAATGTCAATACCCTGTTGGCCACCCTGAGTTCATAGACCAACCAAAGACCACCGACATCACGAGATAATAGGGACTTTAAGATCCAACAACGCGACCGGAAGTAAAAATTCCAAAATGATTACCACAGCGCATGATCATGATGTAAACAAGTCGCGTCCCTGCTCAAGACGAACGCGCTGGACAGCATTTTCACGCTGTCAACAAACTGGAAGTATTTCGACTTATTTCAGTTACAAAAACACAGTAAATTGGCACTTTTTCTTTGTATATCGAAGGTTTTATCATCCCGGCTGCATTCGTCATTTCTTTTTGTATTTTCTTGTCAGGCTCACTCATATTTCTGAACAGACAAGACAAGACAGTTCTCATGGCCTCAAACACCAAAGCGGTTATGGTGTTGCATATCATGCAAAGTTCTGGTACTGGCCTTCCGAAAATAGGTATCATGTCTGAGTATGGATAAGGAAAGGAATATCGCTTCAGAAGCATGCAAAGCCCTTCTGTTCCTTCGCAAACAGTTCCCTGGTTGCATACAAAGTATTGTGGAATTTGAAGAGCACCTTCTACCAGAGGGATGTGGTGCTTTTCCACCCTAAAGTTTGCCCTACACTCGGCTTGACTTTGGCTCTCTAAGTTAAACGGCGGGTAGTTATAGTACGGAAAATCCAAGTTGTTTGAACTGTTTTCTTCGAAAAGCAAAGCATATTCTTCAATCATAATGATATTAGAAGCATAGCTGACCAGCAAAATTTCGCAAGTTTCTTTAAAAGTCGCCATTTCCACTGAAAACAATACTATAATCAGTTTCTGCTGTTCAGAAATATAGTAATTTCACTACTCTTTTTATTCTATCCGCAGGTAGCCGCCTCGTTGAATCCCGCCATCTTAACTTAAAATTTCCCGCCACGAACACGGCGTCCTCGACACAGGCCCCACACGGCTTCGGTATATTTGACGACGTCCGCGTTCTTGGATCTTAAAGTCCCTATTATGGGTTGGTAAACTGTAACATTCTACCCCCATATGAACTTTACCATCCAGTTTTACCATACAGAATAGAATCCAAGCTCTTATTTCCCTTATGCAGATCTTGTGCACAACAGCAAATAAAAGATCCACTAAAGAAACGCAGCAAAAAGTGTCCACATTCCCCCCAGGAACGATCTCTCACTGGCACGTGGACAACACTGGAACTGAACAAAGCAGTTGAAAAAGGGTACATTGTTACATCCATTTACGAAGTATGGCATTTTGAACAAAAATTGAAGGAACTGTTTTCCCAATATATTAAAACGTTTATGCAACTGAAACAACAAGCTTCTGGGTGACCGGTAGAGTGTGACACTGATGAGAAAAGAGAAGAGTATCTGCAAGAGTATGAAACGAATCAAGGCATTCACCTTGACCCGACAAAAATAGAAAAGAATCCGGGTCTACGTTCCCTGGCCAAACTCATGCTCAATTTCTTCTGGGGGAAGTTTGGACAACGTCCAAACCAAACCCAGGTCACCACATGTGCAAACCCTTCGTAATTCTTTCAAATAATAATGGATGACCGGCAGATAGTCCACAGGATCGAGATTGTGAATGAACATATCATTGAAGTCTATCATTCATTCGATCAACCATGCATACCAGTGCAAACAAACGTTAATATTTTTATTGCCTGCTTCACGACCAACTATGCCCGACTCAAGCTCTATGATGCATTAGACACCCTGCAAGAAAGAGTATTATACTTTGACACTGATTCTGTGATTTATACTCAGAAACCATGTCAATCACCTATTCCCACCATAAATTACCTAGGGGAATACACGAATGAGCTCCATGAAGGTGACCATATTGTGCAGACATGCAAAGTCAGGGGATTCACCCTAAATGTTCGAGGTCAGAACATACTCCATTTTGCAAGTATGAGAGACTTAGTATTAAATGAGATACTAGAGCCAGACAATGAGGAGGAATGTATATTGACACTCGACAATCCATATAAAATCACCAGATGTACCACATCCAAAACCATAAAAACAATTTCCCAAAGCAAGAAGTATAAACTTGTTTTTGACAAGCGTATTATTGATCATGACAGCCTTCAATCATACCCATATGGGTATAAATGCGTCTCAAATGTCAAAAATAATAAATCATAATTGTGTAGTGGAGGTGTAATCATACCCATATGAGTATAAATGCTTCGTGAAGATGGACATAGACCTTGAAATTCATTGTTGTAAATTTTACAACCAAGACATACAAGTACAACATACTTATTTCCTCATTATCCCTGGAGAAGAAGACACTACTTCCATCGAAGTACAGTTGGATCCATCCACAGAAATCAACGAAGAAACCATAAAATTTTGGACAAATCGACCATGGTATCATCATTGTGTCGTTGAAAAATATCACATGACAGAACCCAAAAACAAATTACCCGTATCCAAAAAAATCCATTCAAAAGGTTGTGGACAAAGGTGGTGAAAAAAGGTGAAAACATTCGTTATCCACCATTAATGCTCTTTAATCATGGCGAGGAGTAACAGGAAAAAGAACTACAAAAGAGTGAAAAAACTAATCAAAAAACTTAAAGATGAATGTTGCCATGCCAAAAAAAACTACGAAGAAAAAAATCAACGAACTTGAAATGGAACTTTGGAACAAACAATACCACATTACGTTTATTTTGGGTTATCTAGCGAGCATTTCCTATAATCCATGGGACAGAGCTGTATACAGAGGCTTCGCAAAAATGTGTGACAATGAATAAAAAAACGTATTTTTTTTTTCAATTTTTTCGGATGAAAAAAAGGAATATTATTCTTATTTTCTCTATCCCATTTGGGACATAAAAACTGTACATAGAGGTTACCAAAAATTATGATATGGTAATGATTAAAAAAATTTTTTATCTCTCATTCTTTGTCACGTTTTTTTACTTATAAAAAATCCCAAAAATATATTATCATTTTTTTTCCCACGTAAAAAAAACCCAGTTGCCGCACTCAAACCGATAGTGTGAAATCCTCGGAAAAAACCCCATAGTTGTCGGCCAGTAAAATAATAAGGGAAACAAACGGAAAAAGTAAACAGGTGGTGTGGATAAAATATTTGGGCATCATTGCGACGCAAGTAAATGGCAAATGGCCGATGCGCGCTTGCAAACAACTTTTTCCCATTAAACTAGTGCTCAAGTGCACACTCGGTATTTGTGATGTCATCAGAATGGAATGTGAAAATCCGGCTTTCTGATTGGTCCATTTGTACCACGTGATCGAAATTATCGATTCTGAATGGCTTTACGCTATACTGCCATGCTATTACTACTGCTGGATTGTGGAAAGTCGTCACCTATAAACCGCTGGCTCACGATCAAAAAATTTCGATCACGTATGTGCGATTCTACTCTTTTGTCAACTGGTATTTTTCAGGGTTGAATGAAAAAGTTTCAACACACATACGTGAATCCTAAAAGAACGCGATACGTTTACTCCAATTTAGCACAAACTCAAATTGTGGGTGGAAGAGAGACAGATTTATTGAGAGAAGTCACCATCAGCACTGCGATCAAGGGGAGGCGGTTATACGAACCATTACATTTACAGTATTTACCTATTCGTAAAAATGTCTTTGACACTGTAGAAGTTGGAGTCAGTGAAACTGATGGTACACCGACAAAATTCAAAGGAGGACATACGATCTTAACTGTCAATTTTAGAAGACAGAGCAACCAATCAGCATTGACAGCATAATTGTACTTAAGCAGGTGTATCCATGATACTTTATTCAGAAGAAAATTGTATTAATCATGGCAATAAGTAATGAATGTAACTGGAAGAGTGATATATGTCCTCATCATGTTTATAATTTTACTAATATTACTGAAAAATCCAAAGTCGAAGGAAGGCAATCGCGTTTCTTAGGATTGATTCGAGGAATGGATCCTATTTCGATGCTGAGAGCTTCAGGACAGATAGCCAAACCATTCGACAATGGACCTCATTACGATCACATTCAATACTGGGATGGAACAAGAGAAGTGAACAGGTACCGCGCTGTGGTGAACGGCGTGGCAGGAAAATGAAAAACATGACGTCCGCAGTGGGAATGGTTATGGTAAAAGAAGAACAAGAGACCGATGATAATATCGCAGGATTGAGTGAAAACCAACCCACTTCTCCACCCAGTGTTGCCTACTTAAAGAGGTACCTAATGAAAAATTGGTACAAATTCAGAAAAATTGGACAAGAAATCATGAAAAATGGATGGTACTTTCCCGAAACGTGGAAATCTTACCAGGAATTCAAAAAGGAAGTTGCATTTTACAACAGAATTTTATCAATGGTAAAATTAACACAACTAAAACGCAGTAGGTATTGTGCCAGACGTCGTCCATAAAACAATCGTCATGTGACTGTTTTTTTCAATAAAAAATAGAGTGTGTAATGTTACTATAAATATGAGTTGTGATTTATTTTTATTTCATCATTCTCAATAGAGAAAGCAAATATGAGAGGTGGAATGCTACAGTATTTTAGACCAGAAGGTCAATTTGGACGGGGAATAGTTGGAATACTACGTAACCTTTTAAAACCTGCGGAACCAGAACTCAGATCCATCAGTTCAAAAGCTTTAGGCAACTTGGGAAGTGCCGCTGTTAATTACAGAAAGAGAAAAGCTGTAAATTATGCCTTTGGAAAAATGTTTGGTGTGGATTTGGATACACTAGGAAGAAAGAGGAGGAGAGTACAAAAAGGAAGTGGTATGAAAGGTAGAAAAAAGAGAAAAACAGCAAGATGTAGAGCTGATATTTTTTCATATTAGGAAAAAAGATATAAAAACAGCTCCACATATGTTTTTTTCCAAAAAGTATGGCATGCAGACGTAGACATCGTTGTCAACGAAGGTGACAAAGAGGAGGAGGAATGTTTTCGGCCGCCAAGGTGCCAATATTTGGTACACTTGGTACAGGATATAAAATAGGAAAATTCCTAGGCAGGAATCTCTTTAAACTCATGAGTATGAAAATGAAGACAAAGTATAAGTATGGGTAGAAAAAAGCTTTTTTTTTTGACATCATGGTAAGAAGACAAACTGGGATGAAAGGACGTCGCCGTCGCGCAAGATGAATAATAAAGAAAAAGAGACAGAAAGGAGGTGGAAGAGATAAAAGAATAATGGATAAAATAGATTTTATAGGGCCGATTCTTAGAACTATTGCAAAAGTGGTGATACCTAAAAAAAGATATAAAAGAGTTTGACCTATTCTATCTCATTTCAAATGAAGTATGAATGAGCTTCCTATAAATAGAGCTAGGAACCCATTTAGAAATCAAGGTTATATGATGAGATTAACTGGTGAAAGCGGAGGTGCATTCATGGGATCTTTGGCTGAGGAATTAGTATCGGAGCAAAGCATGGAAAACGACGACGCGTAAGAAGACGCAGTCCAAGACAGAAAGGAGGAATTACGGTCAACTCGCCGACGTATAAAATCGAGTAGAGACGTCGGCGAGTTGGTCCTCAATCCAATACAACTTATTAGAAGTTAAACATACAGAAAAGTAAACAATATTTAGTAAAAAACACTGGTGAACATTGGTAAACATCAGACAGAAGCTTAAACATTGGTGAACATCACCAATGACTATAACAGCTTAAGACGCGAACGAGATAAATTGTGTGACAACAACACCGTAAAGACTCATCATGTCAATCGTTCAGATTTTTTAAAGAAAACTTGGCTCTCTAGACAAGATCTTTAGTAAAAAGCAATTCTTTCTGTTTGCAACAAAGTTCATAAGGATCTCAAGGCGAATAAAGCGAAGTAAACATCACCAATGACTCTAACTCCAAGTCTCTGCGCTATTTTTAACAATTCACTTAAAAGCGGCAAAATTCCAAGTGAGTGGAAATCGGCGGACATAACACCAATTCACAAAAAAGACTCAAAAGAACCCGCCGACAACTATAGGCCTATTTCGCTCATTCCCATTGTAAGCAAAATACAGGAACGCTGCGTGTTTAATCACCTTTATGAGCACGTCATACATCTGATCACCCTCTTACAGCACGGGTTTCTACGAAATCGATCGTGTGTCACACAATTACTGTCTGTTCTACACACCATAGGACAGTACCTGGATAAAAATGTACAGACGGACGTGATCTATTTGGATCTCGCTAAAGCGTTTGACACGGTGGACCATTGTATTCTCCTGTCTAAGTTGAGGGCCTACGGCGTTTCGGGGCAGCTACTAGCCTGGTTTTCAGACTATCTAAATGAGCGCGTCCAACATGTAGTTGTTGATGGTGCTGTCTCGCAATGGGCACCAGTCACTTCTGGTGTCCCTCAGGGGAGTCTGTTGGGACCCCTGCTCTTCACGATCTTCATAAACGACCTGCCTGATGCAACTGCAGGAGGTGCGATGGCCGCATTATATGCCGACAACACCAAGGCATATCACAGCATCAAAGGTGTTGAGGACTGCATATCTCTGCAGAACACTTTAACCAACATGAACGCATGGGCCATGCGAAATAACATTCGCTTTAACTCATCAAATTGCAAAGTCCTCTCAGTAACTCGCAAAAAAAGCCCAATTATCTACGGCTACAAACTCAATCATGTACAACTTGAGCGGGTCACAAGTGAGAAGGATGTCGGAGTTATTGTGACTAGCTCCCTCCCATGGGATTCACATGTCCATACCATCATCGCAAAAGCCAACAAGCTACTTGGGCTTCTAAAGCGTACATGCCCTCTTCTGACCAATGTTTCAGTCAGGCGGTCCCTCTATCTGGCTTTGGTAAAGTCACAACTGTGCTATGCAACGCAAGTGTGGTCCCCAGCCCAATTCAGTCTCAAAAGTCAGCTTGAAAGAGTACAAAGACGTGCAACAAGATGGATTCTAGGCACCAGAATTGGGGAAATGAGCTACCGAGACCGGCTTATCAAGCTGAATTTGCTCCCTCTCGCCTACGACCGCGAACTTAAGGACCTTGTGTTTCTTTACAAATGTCTGAATAACTACACGGATCTAAACATCCTTAACTTTGTTTCTTTTATTTCCCACAGCCACACCAGACGAAGTAATTCCTTCAATCTCACAACACCTTCATGTAAAACAAGTACCTTTCAGGCCTCCTATTTCAACCGAACTGTTAAACTCTGGAACTACGTCTGTACCTTATCACCCCCGTCCAAGTTTTCTAACCCGACCGCCTTACAAACTTTTGTAGCAAAACACATGTTCTCTCTTGTCCGTTAAGTTTTTGATGTTAATAGTCCGTGCACGTGGTCAATTGTTAGGTCGTGTCCCTGTCATTGATTTTTAGTTATCTAGCACTTTTTCACTGTAAGTTTTTACATTTTTCATTTTTTTTTTCTTCGTTTTTATTAAGGGTAGTGCCCCGCATGGGACTCCATGTCCTGTTTTTATTTGCAACAAAGTTTAAAGGGATCTCAAGGCGAATAAAGTAAAGTAAACATTGCCAATGACTATATCCACTTTAGACGCGAACAAGTTATTGTGTGACAACAACACCGTAAAGACTCATCATATCAATCGCTCAGATTTTTTAAAGAAAACTTGGCTTTCTAGACAAGATCCTTAGTAAAAAGCAGTTCTTTTTATTTGCAACAAAGTTTATAAGGATCTCATGTCAATCGGTCTTATTTATTTAAGTCAAGTCGCTTGGTAAAAAAGTCAACGCACAAATGGTGTTGTTGTCACACAATAATTATCTCGTTCGCGTCTGAAGCGGATATAGTCATTGGTGATGTTTACTTCGCTTTATTCGCCTTGATATCTTTATAAACTTTGTTGCAAATAGAAAGAATTGCTTTTTACTAAAGATCTAGAAAGCCAAGTTTTCTTTAAAAAATCTGAGCGATTGACATGATGAGTCTTTACGGTGTTGTTGTCGCACAATAACTCGTTTGCGTCTTAAGTTGTTATAGTCATTGGTGATGTTCACCAATGTTCAAGCTTCTGTTTGATGTTCACCAATGTTCACCAGTGTTTTTTTTTATAAATATCATTTACTTTTCTGTATGTTTAACTTTTAATAAGTTGTATTGGATTGAGGACCAACTTGCCGACGTCTCTACTCGATTTTATACGTCGGCGAGTTGGCGTCAGCGAGTTGACTGGATACCGATAGGAGGAGTGTTACCTGCAATAGGACCAATTCTTGGAGCTATCGGACCAGCGCATAAAATAGGTAAATTCCTATGGAAGAAACTCAGAAAAAGAAGAAGGAAATAAAAAAGATCTTGGATAAGTATAAAAAGCTTTTTCATTGACGTTTTTACATCATTTCACCATGAGCATCATATTCGGAGGCAATGAGGCCTCCTCGGCCCATTCTGAATTGAGCGAGGTCCATGATAGTGCTTTAGTCCTTTTTACAGTACCACCTACCAACATCACTTACAATGGATACTGTATTGTGGAAGTCAACCCCACCAGAGAAAGTATTACCTCTATAGAATTTGTGATACCTGGCAGTCATGAATACCTGGATTTTAGTAGAAGTTATTTTCATATGGAATTGGTCTGAAAACAGCCAGTGGAGCAAATCTGGCTGATGCGTCGCAATGTTGGTTGGCTCCAAACGCATTTCACACTATCATCAAACAACCTTCCATGTACGTCAATGGAACCCTGACCACCGAATAAACAGACACATATGCATACAAATTGTATATCGAAACGATACTCAATTATGGTACAGAAGATGAAGACACCATTCTAAGACCTCAGGGGTATTACTCCGGTCTAGATTATCCAACTCACGTTCAACTTTTAGCCAATAACATCAACCAGACACATGCCGACTACAAAGCTTTACCGGCTGAAAAAAGAAAAGCTATCGATGGACTCCTAAAAATGAGAGGAAGAACCACGGGAGGTAAAACCATCGTCCTGTATGGCATGCCGCATGTGGATTTGTTCAATACAGGAAGAATGCTTATACCAGGGGTAAATTTGAAAATCAGGTTCACGCTCAATGACCCTAAATTCTTCATGAATGGAATTACTGCAGTAAACACTGATGTCAGGTTACAAGCAGGCGATTTGAAGATGAAATTCTATGCATGCATGGTCAAAGTGAGGTCAGACGTGTACAATCGCATTGATTCAGCTAGACTGCAGAGGAATCTGGATGTCTATTATCCCACAGTGAGATCAGAAATCAGGACCTATACATTGCAAAACCTTCACAGTACATTTGAAGCTAAGGACGTGTTGAATGGGAGAGTCCCGGACTGTGTGGTTGTAGGCATTGTATACCAAGATGCTTTCTCAGGGAAATACGGCTACAACCCTTTCATTTTCAAAAAAATTAAAATAACAAGCATCAAACAGGTGGTGGAGGCAGACTTCTTGAAACCAATTGCACTAAATAAAGAGGAAAATGTATGATCAAACCTCAAATCAATTTCTCATGGAAATACGGCTACAACCCTTTCATTTTCAAAAAATTTAAAATAACAAGCATCAAACAGGTGGTGGAGGCAGACTTCTTGAAGTCAATTGCACTAAATAAAGAGGAAAATCTTGGTACTAGACGATCTCATGTGTGAAGGAAGTGGCGATCATAGAGTCTTAGATCTGTTAACCAGAGATTCACATCATAGAGGTATCAATGTCATTTTCATGACTCAAGACATGTTTCTTAAAGGTAAACATGCCAAAACCATCTCCAGAAATGCCCATTACATCATTGCCTTCAAGAATCCTCATGATCAATTGGGTGTACGCATTCTCACCCAACAAGCCTTTCCTCAAGAATTCAAAGATGTCTTAATCGTATATAGAGATGCCACAGAGAGACCCTACAGGTATTTAATGTTCGATCTACATCCAAATTTATCTGATAGCGAAAGGTTAAAAACCAATATATTGAGAGACGAAGGATATACCACAGTGTATCAGAAAAATGAAGGATATACCAGTGTATCAGAAAAAGAAACAATGAGTAGTAATCCAGTCATCAGTTCACCGTCTAGTTTTAGTAATATGAGTTGAGCTGAATTAGATCTTGTTGCTCAAGCTGCAACAGCATCTGGATTTAATCCCTATGATATTTTGTATGGTTCACCACCCAATACCAATTCACCGCCTTTAGGACCGCTTACTTCTACACCTGCAGGGACAAGTGTAGCATTGGACTTGTCGTTTGAAGCTCAATTTTCACCTTCTATTCCACCCACTCCATCACCCACACCCAGGAGCAGACGACATCAACCTCCTTCCTCATTAAATTTAACTAGAGAACAGGTATGTGCACAAGGTATCAACCCTATGGAATTCATGGCACGACCCCTACGTGAAGCAGGAACACGAGGTGGAGTAGGACCAATTGTCATTCCACCTAACACACCCCCAAGTCCGATACCTAGTTCCTTAGAGTTTTCATCTCCTCGTATGGTAGGGGGTACCCCCTCCTACGATACCACATGTCAACGGTGACAGATGTGCTATATAAAGAAACACCTTCATCGCATGAAGTCGCATTCCTCACAAAGCGTGAGTGAACAAGGTCAAACAACAACAACCACATGACGGCAAGAAGACGAAGAAAACGAAAGAGGTATCATACATGTCATAAAAAAACAATAGTAAACATATGTCTTTCATCACCATCCTGATTGTATATTTTATATTTATGTAAAAAAAAAAGGATGGATGAACGACACAGCAAAAGACTAAAATATGAAGAGCCTGATGTTGTCACGAGCGAGTACCAGTGTTTCGTATGCCATCTAAAATCTGAGACCTGCGAACAAAGCGTCCAACTCCCTTGTTGCAGACAATATGTACACCGTTGCTTTAAGATGAGATGGGAAAGGCATCACAATACTTGCAGGCTTTGTCGTGAACCTTTAAGTGGGTGTAACGACACGTCGCCAGCACCCAGTCAGACCAATTGGTCCTTTGACGACGACAACGCTGCTGCTGCTGCTGAGGCTGCTACAACAGAAATCATTAACCATCGATCCAACATTGATACGGAGCACATTGCAAACGATGTCCTCAACATGACAAGGGAAGAGGTCATTCAACGTCTTTGGGAACTCATTGATTCACCCACATTGGAAAACCAATGAGAACGGGTAAGAGAAGATGAATTCATAATTCGATATTATTTTATCTACTCTGATACAGATCACCTTACCAATTGAGAAAAAAATTTTCTTCTTGTAGATGCCTAATTTGGTAATAAAAATGATGATGTGTTATTTGATGACAGCTGAACAAACAACACTAAGCGAGCGAGAAAGAATCGGAAACTACGCACCATGGTACGTTTCATATGACACTGAACGTTATGAACCTACATGGATGCAACAGCAATTAGAAAGAGCCAATAGAATATTTCATTTACACATTGATAGTCAAGTTTTATTGGTATGATTTCACGAAAGATTATTAGAACGATTAAATACTTTTTAATTTTTTCATTTCTCTTTCTTTTTTTACACTCATGACCTGATCTTAAAAGAAATACTCAAATTCTTATTACGTTGCGAATTGCATTCAAATCGTCATTTTTTATTAGAACAACAAATCATCTTTATATTCATGAGAACCATAAATATACAATATCGCGATATGATGGTTGACATTGATTTCGAAGAAGACGATTTCCAATTGAACAGCATCTTTGAATATTTATATTCCATGTGCAGATTATTATACCGTTGTCAGTAAAAAATATATTATTTTTTCCTAGGCACAACAAGAAGCTGAATTGTTGGTTTACATGTATTATTTTCACGTTAATATCCATAATAATTCTTCGTTTTAGGTTACTACTCCCATCTTAAAAGGATATGTATGTTTTGCACATCATTTACACGAAACAATTCGTTGCTATTCTGAAGCAACTCAAATACAACTTTGAAATGAAATGTATGCTTTTACATTAAATCATTCAGATTTTGAATTAGTACTTTTGGATAGAATCATACGAATCATAAGTACATTATCGTTATAATTATTTTTTCAGATCGGTATATATCCTGAAACAAATCCTTAGTTTTATCTTTATCAAATGAGAGGATTGATTCCATTGGATAATTTTCTGTCTTTTGTATTTTTTCCAGATGCAAACTAGAACGTTGTATTCGATTGTCTTCTTTAAAGAAGTAATTTGCAAATTGACGGATTTTTGTATATATTGGTTTCCATTAGTCGATTTATGTTCGTGCGAAGTGACGGGAAATCTTCAATATAGGCACATTATGTTATCCATTTACGCCACTGAATCGGATTACATCAATTACAATCTTCGGTATAAAGAAGTATCGAGTAATAATGTAAACACATTTAAAATACGATGGGTAAGACCCGATGATGAAGAAGTGCGTGTTATTATCGATACTATTTTAAACTAAGATTTTTTTAAAATTTTTCCAGATGCAAATTAGGACGTTGTATTCGATTATGTTTTTTAAAGACGTCATTAATGATTCAACAAGATATTGTCGAACTTGGTTTTCCATTAGTCGATTTACAGTCGTGTGAGGTCATGGGTGATTTTCGTTACAGACATACCATGTTATACATATATGCTACGAAATCAGATTATTAGATTGATATAAAGAAACAGACTCGTCCATGATCAATAGTTTTTCGATAAAATATGTTGCAGAAAATGATGAAGAACGTGTTATTACCGGTAATATTTTTCTTCAGAGAATAATGAGATATTCGTAATTTTTTTGTTTTTTCAGTGTAATGAAAGAGATCACAGATGTTTGTTATCGTTCTAAAACCTCTTGGTTTCACTTAGAAATATGAGTCGTTTTTTTATGATGATGATCGGTAATAAAAACTTTTTAGATATTTCTGAACATTTTATCTCTGTTTTTGATCAAGATTTATGGTTTTCGTTGTACGAATCTGATACACCTAGTTACTTTATTTGTTATAATATAGTCAATCCTATTTCTCTAGGTACAGTCTTAGAAATCAACTTTGAACAACTTTGTTTTTCTTTGATTTTTTTCAGTTCGATTTCGTGTTTCAAAGAAGTTTTCTACTTGTTTTTCAACAAATTATCGATCATCTCGATAACGACTTATTCGAAAACCAAGACAGGTGAACTTTACTCACGATTCATATCTATTTAAATAGACCTCCATATGATTCCATTCTAGATTTAGGTATCATAGAAAGAAACAGAATACTTTTATATCGTTTTCTTCCTCTTCCTATCTATGATTTATTTGAATTTTTTACTATTCAAGTTCATTTTGAAGCGTGTCAACCATATCATGTTGAAAGAGTTGAAATCACTGAGTACCCAGTAGTTATTCAGTTCCTCTTTTTTTGTTTTTTCAGTTTGATTTCAAGATTAATTTGAAAGAATTAAAAGACTTTTTATACACAATTCAACTCAATGTAGAAATACCTGATTATTCTGGTACTCGAATGTGTAACTCTGTCAGGTTAATCATTCACGAACAAGGTCCCAAGGTAGATTGGTAAGTTGTAAATGAAACAAGTCGAAATTACCATTCCGTTTTAGAATTTCTCTTATTACCTACGGGGTTTTTTCAATTATTTAAAAAAATTCACGTTAAATTGCTTTATAACGACCCCTATTTCAATCCATTTTTCACACCTATTTTTCATGTAATAAAAACTAAAACGGAAAGTTACATGTTTTTCGATTTGGCAGATGATTATTATAGATATTTAGATCTATTGTAACTTGTAAAAAAAACACATTTTTTCAAATAATAAACAATTTTTTTGACAACAACTGTGTTAGTGGTACTTTCGCAAAATTCAATTTAGAAATCAAACTGTTCAAAGTTGTCTTTTTACTCAGAAACAATCCTTGCTGAGTCTTTTCCTTGCGTTGTTTGAGTTCCTTTTTCACTTTGATGAACTTTTCAATTTGAAACTTGTTCTTGTACCATTTCCTCTTGGGATTTTTACCTTTTGTTTTTCTTGCGCTTTTCTCCCCTATCTTTTTTCGAGGTTTTGAAGCTTTTTTTTAAAATCGGTCCTCCAATTCTGCCACTTTTTCAAAAATGTTTCAATACCTTCTGTAACATCTCCTCCAAATGGAATAATATCAGGGGTACCTGTTGGCATGTTGGTTGACAAACTAGTCAATACTGCACGTTTCTTGTTATTTCCCAACTTAGCCACACTATCCATGGGTGAATATCTCAAGACTTTCTTGACCGGAGAAAATGAGACACGCGATTTGACATCATTATACTAATAAAAAATGACACAATGACATCTTTTTATACGATTTTTCCTATAAATTGAACCAATAATCACACACCTTTTTCATTAGTAAACATGGATCAAGAAAAACAAAAACTCCTTCATCTCATTCAAGAAACAAACCAAATCATCGAAGATCTCATGCAACTCTTTGAAAGGACAGAAGAAAGCTTGCATCTTATCAAAGAAATGAAAGAAAACATCGCCAAATAGACAACACAATTCAACCAAATCAACAAGATGATGTACAACTACACCACCACACTCAGGATTCGAGGGAACTATCTCCAAAAACAACTGAACAAACAGCAAAACAATCTGCTAAAAGACTGAAAAAACTGTAAAAAAAATCCACACCCAAAAAAATGTTATAAATAAAACCTTTTTTATTGTATTTTATTTTTATCTTAGTACATTGTCTTTAATCCCCTTTAATGCTTGTTTTCCCAATAAAAATCCCAATTTCCCAAAAGAAGGTGATGGTCTTGAAAAACATACTCGCACCTGCTGCTATCTTGTCTTGTGAAGACAGTCCTCCACGTAATATCCTATGAACCATACTCGCTGAAGCGCCACCCGCTTGACCTTGCTTTCGTTGTCTTCATCTTCGTGTTCCACGCATTTTTACTAATTAAAAATCATACCACCGGTGTCTTTTATGTAATTTTTTTCTTAAACTAGTGCTCAGGCACCTCCGCGGTATTAAAAATGGCGCTAGAATGGAATGTGAAAATACTGCAATCTGATTGGTCCATTTTTTAAATACTCGATTCTGATTGGCTCTCCGCTATACTGGCAACCTTTACTACTAACCATAACTTGCCCAAACTGTAACATAACAACCTTGGCAAGTTTATGCCAAACCAAACTGGTCTGTCAAATACTTCTTCAAACTGCAGACAACATTTCAAGCTTCACATGCTTCAATGATGCACTTCAGAGTTTCCTGAAGTCCATAAACTGCCAAACAGCTCTATCAGACATTGAAATTAATGAGCTCAAGAAATTGTTGTTGACTGCTGGCCCACAGCAAATGATAGTAAGCAAGTCACAACGACTAATATCACAGTTTCTGACACCAAAATGAACGCGTACAAGACATTGTAAACTAGTTGACAATGGTTGACAATTAATTCAGTGACATTCAACATGTTACATGTGCATCAACTGGTGAACACCTCTATTACAAAGAGACATTCGTCCACTCAAGAAATTATTACTTTGGTTGTTGAGTTTGTTACTAGCGATCCTATATTAAATACTGTTATTCAGTTTACATTTAATTCAATGACATTCAATGTTACTGTTCTCATGCAAGTGCGTCAACTGACAGAGTCCTCTATTACTCAGAGAGAGTGGTATGCTCAAGAAACTGTTGCATTGGTTGTTCAGTTTCTGTAAATATTTATAGTGCGCTAGATATTGTTAATATCGGTTTATATAATTCAGTGACATTCAACATATTAAATGTTACTGTCCTAACACGCCTTAACTGGTTAACACCTTAAATTATATATCTATATAATATATAAATTATAAATTAGATATCCAAATTATTGCTTTGGTGGTTCAAACTAATTCTACCAAAATGAATCATATTGAGTTATCATTTAATTCAATCACAAGAACATCAACTGGCAAACATCTCTATTACACAGAAAACTTTGTATGCTCAAGAAATAATTGCTTTGCTTGCCAATATTGATTATATAGTACACAATGTTATTCAGTTGACATTTCAGGGTTGTTAAACATTGTTGCATTTGAAGTTAATAAAAAATTGCCAAGTGTCAGATGTACAAAACTATTTTCAACTTTGTCCATTTTGTCCCACTAAAATTACTTAGTCAATTTTCAATTATCCCTCTTATGTTTCTGTTGGAGGCACAGCAGCCTCATGGTTAGTGCCCTTGACTCCAGATCGAACAGTATGGGTTTGAGCCCTGGCCGGTAACATTGTGTAACCTGGCCGGTAACACTATTCTCTCAGTGTCTCTCTCCCCCTAGGGTAATAAATGCATACCAGCATATTTAATACTGAGGAATAACCCTACAGTAAACTTGCATCTCATCCACGGGGAGTGGAAATGAGTTGCCACAAAGCTCTACGCAACATCTCACAGGATTAACTGAGAAAATGATCTACAAACGATAGTAACAATGGACCCTAGCCCTGAAACGATAGAACTTCGTGTTAACAAGATCCAATGAAATTAGAGGTTCTAGAAAGCTTTATGACAATGGAGAGAAGTACTCCTAGTCGCTTCATGCTGAAGAAACCCAACCCTCGCCTGATAGGCAACTTGGCTCCTATGCAAACTTTACCTTTTGCCTTACATTTCTAAAAATTTTCTTTTTTCAAGTAAAACAACAAATGAATTTCGGTGAATACAAAAGCAGACTCCAGGTGACCAAAGCAAATTTCTACCACATGATTTCAAGGCCAGCCTATCAAAACGAAGAGTTTTAATCAATTATTTCCATCCAAGGTAGCCACATGCAGTCCCTGAGTGCCTATTTTTATTTATATCTAGAAGATCAGATAAACAAAGATGAGAAACAAGTTACAAACAGTAATAGTTTCACTTGTTTATTTTGACAGGAAATTATTTTTTATTTCTGAAGACTTATCAAATTCTACAAAAAGCTGACTTTTTGTTCTTACGAGGAGGGGCATGTGCACCCAGTGAACCCCCCCGGTTATGGCCCTGGTTGTCACTGTCAATTTTACATGGACCCAAAAAAGTTGTTTGTAAAAGCAATATCATAAATGGGGAAGATATCTTCATCTTAAGGCACTTTGGCCTTTAATGGCCCAATTGGAAGTATCAGCCCATTGGTGCAAGTACATGCTTTAGGCAAGTACTTGTAAATGGTGCTAAGGGAATCTTCGGTCTGCAAAAGACAAACTGATGTTATTATTAGATTTTCATGTACCCGAACACATTTCTGACGTGGGCCAGACCATGATTAACTACTGTACAGCCAAACCAATGGTGACCAAAGTGAACATAGACTCCAAGCAAAAAGTCGTGGCTCTGCTAACATCTGAGTTTAAGAATATATGTAATGATACGAATGAATAGCTTTCATTTGATTGAGCACATCAGATGCTTGTAGCTTAGGTATCAACCATTGGATGTATGAAACAAAAACACCAACAAAGTACTATTTTAGATACACTCTATTCTTTTTCCTAAACCGGATTTTTAGAATATTGATTGCTTAAGATACTTATTCCCAGTCTCTTGCTCTTTTTGCATGGGGTCTATGCTACTGTAGCTAGGTATATATGAAGCACTCAAAGCCAATCAAATATTTGCGAGTCATGTGGTGAAGCCATATGATGAAGCACACATCACTCCAATATTTTTCAACTCAATTTGACTGAATTGGGTAACCACAACAGTTCATTTTGTTTTGGTAATTAAATGTGCACATACCTCAATCATTTCTTTAGCAAATTGAATGGATGGATTTACAGAAAAGCCCAACACTGGCTCTTCTGAAGCTCCCATACAAAAAATAAGGATGGATTCCAGTGTGACTGCCTGACGTCCACTACCCACTTCCCTCACGTATTCTATAAATAGCGAGTATATTTCCTTCTCCTTTTGAAAAGCTGTGGTACCTTAAATTAAAAATTGATTTTCAATTAACAGTTGGGTTTGTGATTTTTAGGTTAAAAGGAAAAAAAAATGCGCACTGTTTGAAGATTTGTGATGATTAAATTTGTGGCAGTTCTTGTTTTGCTAGAAGGTTGTCATAGTGCTTTGGACAGTTTTTGTTCTCTGTAGGTGAAATTTTTGTTAAAGTTTTGCATAAAAATAGGTTTCAAAAAGTTGACGCTTCTCTTTTGTTGAGGTCAGCCTGCCAAACGACCACAGCGCCGGCTTTGTCGGCCGCTTTAATAACTATTTTTTGGCATTTTATAAGACTTTAAGCGCCGCCCAAGAGATGTTGAAAAATTTGTTGTTCCGATTGAAATTGCATGACTGGATATGCAAAAGACTATTTGAAAACAGAGGAGATGCATCTCGCAGGACAACTCATAGCTCTTGCCTTCTAAACATCCTACTTTTTAAAACAGCATTTGGACAGAGAACAATTAACTATTGAATGGTTTCCTCATGCAACCAGTTGGACGATTCTTTTAAACTTTGCTACTCAATCTAGGTTTTAAACGCAGATTAAGAAGTCAGCGGCTGGAACGGTTCTTGCGGTCCTAGTCCTTAAGCTTGCAACCACCTGCTTTTTAGACATCTAGATCTAAAATTTTTACATTATACATTGAATTAAAGCTTGCAAAAACCAAATTTTTAATGTTAAACTCTAACCACCAGATTTACTTGTAAGATTCAAATTGTCTATTTTTTGAAAGTTACCTAAAACATGATGTTCTTGATTTTCAATTGTATAATTGTTGCTATAAAACTCTTAGGGATGTGTCACTGAAGTTAAGTCAAGTGCTTGTAGTACTAAAAGTGGACATAGTGCTCTTGTTCTCGATAAGGAAACCGTGCAAGGTATCGTTACTACCATGGACTCAGAATGGGATAAAATTTGTCTTAGAGTTATATTGTGATCCATATTCTCTAGAGAAGAAATGACAGCCCTAGGCTTCGATCCTGACAATCTTCCGTCTATGACGGAGAGAGTTAAATTCGTTGTTGAAGAGGTAAAAAATGCTAATGAGGCAGCAGCCGACCTCGTTAGGTTGTGCTTAAATTCCAAGAAGGAAAAGCTGGAGAAGGAGATAAAAGAGAAGGAAAACCTTCTTCAAAAGAAAACAAATATTTGGCCATCCAAAACGTTAGAAGAAATCCAAAGGGAAGTACAAAAACTCAAGGAAAAAGTTGAAGACACGGAGGGGCTTCTTCACAGCCAGCCCACCGAAAGCAATTATCAGAGAAAACGCCAAATGCTCAAGCGCCAAGCTTCAAGCCTTATCGAATGTAATCGACTGAAGAGGCGAAAGTTGTCAAACCAAGGTCCGAAGCCAAAGCTAGATGAGGAAGATGAAGACTTCATTGCAAAGGCAATTGAGGATAAATCATCTTATCATGGTAGACGACATGATACGGTCCTCTATACCGGCCAGAGGGTGAAGAAGAAAAACCTTCTTTCAATTGCCAACTACCGACTAGCTCAACGTGGGAAGAAATTAATTCAATCCGCTACAACAGTATACAACAGGGCAAGACCAAGAAACAAAAGAAGTCTCCGAGCGAAGCGCCATTGTGGCAAAGGCCTATTTTGTTGGAAAAAGCCACCAAAAGGCGAAGAAAACACAAACGAAAACACTCACTACCAACGAGCACACGTAAAAAACATAAAAAGACGATTCTGGGGTGCCAGAAATTCCAGCGCAAGAAAGTTTTGTTTCATGAGAAGCACCGATGACAAGGCTTACCTTAAACCAGGTACATCTGAAGGTTTTGACAAAGCCAGAAATCTTAGGATCTTAACATTATCAGATCACACTAAAGCAAGGAAGTTGCCAAAGTACGACTGGCCTGAGAAAATGGTATATGTGACCCCGGGTTCTCACCGTGTTTTCACGAAGTCAAGTGTAATGAATGAAACTGAAGAGAAGCTGATAACTGAGGACGATCGCCACTATGTATTTGTCCGGCCCAAAGCAATAGTGGGATCGTCAGGCACTGTATGGGCCAGCGAAACGGTTCGTTTGCGACATGAGGATCCATCAGCTTTTGAGGTTGACGAACCGACACCTGGCAGTCCACAGTACTCACTGGGATTTCGTAAATGCTGCGCGCGACTACATGATGACCTCTTTCTTTATTATGATATGACAGAGTCAGATGACCTAGACAAATTATCCGGAGAAACAGAAAGTAACTGTAAATTCTTCACTTACGAAAAAGAGAGAGCAGAACACTTGAAATTAAGGATTGACAATTTGCTGCAGTTTTGCGAAGACACAGAAATGTCAGAGCACAATAGGGCTCTGTTTGCTAGTCAGATAATACCAGTCACGAAACGCATTTTAGATGCCATTGATGATCTGTTTAAAGAGGAAGTCGATTCCATGGAAAAAGATGCGAGAAAGGACAGGATTTTAAGGGTAACCAGTTCATGTAAACATGGTCTTGAAGTTCTCGGAGATCTCTGCCTTCCACCTGTAAAGCCACGATGGGCTGACCTTACAGATGCTGGTCTGGGCGTGGGAGTTTCCAACTACGAAGTTAGATTTTGAGACGCCGAGTTAGCAAGGGTTCACAATTCCGATTATAGAGTGCGATGTCATCGTTCGAGGGGCGACAGCGGGCAAGGTGAAGCCGAAAGGACAAACTCGGCAATTTCTGATGCTCTTGTGGATGGCGCAACTCTAGAGTGGGAAAAATATAGGAGATTTGAGGATCTTTCAGAAGAGGAAATCAAACAACTGTCTCTCCAGTCATACGAAGAGTACGAAAAGAAATGGATGGAGAAAAATGCCTGGTATGTCTGTAGTCAGGTAGCCGAGAGAATTGATGATGCCCCTGTCCTTACAGATTACATCAAGAGCAGAGTAAGCGAGTCCCCTGATGAATTATTCTTTTTCAATTCTGTTTACCTCAACAACTATCGGGGTGCATCAGAACGAAACAAAGAGCAAGCGCCCAGTGCAGCATACTTCCGAAAGATCGAATCATTTATGGAAGACCACTATATTCGTGGAGAACTTTTTATGGAATTCTGTCGTGATGCATGTAAAGAGTCAAGAGAAGAAAGTTCCAATCTCTGTTCCTGGTGTTCTAACAATAGATGGGTCGGTCCAGAAACGGAAAGAATTCCGCAACCTGTACCAGATTCAAACAATCCTGGACATTTCATGGATATCTATCAGACGGAATCGACGGGCAGGACACCAGATGATTACCTTCCAAGAAAATGTATTAAAGATCTGTACGAGGAACATTCTGACAGTATCAGAAACGATCAGGATACCATGAAGAGCTTCTGCTCAAAATATAATGTGGAAGAGAAGCACGTCATTGCATATGTTAATCATTTGAAGGATATTGAGATCCGAAAGGACATCAGAACAAGAGCAGCTCAGGAGCGAAGAAGGCAAGAGGCCGAACGAACGTACAAGGACTTTCAATGGGATAACCTCATCAAGGGTGGCAAATTTGAAAAGTTGCGGGTAAGAGAACTAGACCTGTATCTCAACAAGCATGGTTTGACGACTGTGGGTCGGAAACTTGACAAAGTGAAGGCCATTCGATGTCACTATTACCGACAGAATAAAGAGACTGTGATAACAGAAGAACTGTCGAGTGATGAAGATGACATGGAATCCGAGGATGAAGAATCCGAAAGTGGAGAGGCAGAGAGCAACGATGACTATGTTTTCGTGGATTCGGATGAGCAGCCTGAGATTGGCACTTCCTCGACAATTCAGTTCGTATCTGACGAGCAAATATTTACCGTTGTGGTTCAAGGTCCATGAGACGTAAGTACCACTATTAAAATATCACTTGCATATTCAAAAAGTTATTTGGCGGTGGCTGGGAGAAAAGGGGGGGGGATCATGAAACTTTCCACTACCGATAAGGGGGGATCTCTAAAAAACTAGATACTCTACGGGGGGATCAGGTAAATGCTCCGATGTGACAACAAAAATACTCCAACCCCCCCAGGCGATAAATAATGACCGGTCCCTAATGTCGGCTGCTCCTGGGTTGGATTGCATAGCAAGAAGGAAACGCACATGGACACTTGCCCCTTCATGGTTATTGACTGCCCCAATGGACCTCGTGGCTGCTTGGTTAAACCAGAGAGGTATGCGCTGAACCTGCACATAGCATCCTGCCCCTTTGAAAAAGTGCCTTGTTTTCATTGCCACATAGGAGTGGAGACATCAACGCTTGTTAGCCATGAGGACAACTGCCGAGAAATTCCACGGCCCTGCCCACTTCAGTGTGGAGAACAGTTACCAAGGTAAGTTGGTTTGACAGCCAAGACACTTGATCCATTTCTAGTTAAGGTTACCCAAAACTAGACAGTAGGACACTTACAAACGTAATTCGAGATCCGAAACTAACAGCAAATTTAAGGCGATGCATAAAGCGATGGAAAGTAATTGAGAGAAACAGTTTAAACGGTTAAGTGATAGATCTGAATGGTTTATCATCGAGTTGCCCGAAGTCATGTCGCCCGGAACCTGAGTTGTGTTGCCCGCAAAAAGTTGGTGGCCGTAGAATCAAATACGTTAAAAGATCAGATTTTCAGACTGAAATTAGGCAATTAAACGAGAAATCTTTTTATGAAAGCGCCATTTGTTTCCAACAACACCATGAAGATTCTAAAAGCGTTGTTTGTTTCTAACAACAAAATGAAGCGTTTTTTTTTTTTACTCATTTCGTACCACAGACTCTCTGTAAAAGCTTGAGAAATTTTATCTTGGTTTCTGACATTGCCATGAAGACTTCAACTGTACAGAAATCAATCATTTGTTCAGAACTGATATGTGTTTGAGTAACAATTCGGAAAGTGTTGTTCTTTTCTTACAACAAAAGGAAGCGTTGTTCGTTTCTATAGCAACAAAATGCAGCACACGGGCCTTTCGTACTCTGTCGATTCGTACCCAGTGGGAATCGTTTCGTTCCCAACGTGCTAGTATATTGGCACTCAGCCGTTCAGAAACGTTGCTTATTTCACTCAACCTAAGATTGCGAATTATTAAAGTGTCATTATTAAAATTATTATTAAATTCCTAACACCGAAAGGGGATGGTACTATCAGACTACTATTGTTAAAAAAAACAATAGAATATTGTTAAAAAAAATACCACACTTACCTTATGCAAGGTAGTAAGTTATTTGTAACGAAGTTCACAAATAGATACAGCAGAACTTTATTTGCATGCTACTCGCTTGACTTTTTACTAAATCGTAGCACACGATAATCCAAATTTGTTTATTTCGGTTTGGATCAGCTTACAAAACGTGCTTTATTTTTGTTATAGAAACAAAATACGCTTCCCTTTTATGTTAGAAAGGAACAAAGCTTTTAGGTTCGCTACTCAAACATATTTTAATTCTGACTATATGATAGATTTCTTTGTAGTCGAGGTCTTCTTTGTTTAGTCTGTAAGTTTTTTTTCAGGTGACAATTACATTATTTGACATTACAACTCAAGTTCTTGGTCATTTCTTTGTTTGCTTCTTCTGGAATTTGATGTTTTATCAAATAAAAATCCGCAGGATGATGATTTTAAAGTGGTGCATCGCTTGTCTGCTTTACAATGTATGAACACTAGGAAAAGGATTACTACCCAATCTTGTAAATGTAATGGCTTGATATTTAGTTGAGCAGAGAGTTTGTTCAAAGTCATTATTGATGCATTTAACTCATTTGTTCATGTTTACAGATCGCACATCCACCTGCACCTTGGCGATTGTCCACAACGTGTGGTAAAATGTATAGTAAAGGGGTGCCACAATTCTTACGTGCTTGAGGAGGAGGCGGACCACGATAAACAGTACCAAGAAAGTCACCAGGTGCTGCTGAAGCAAGAGGTGGAGAGGCTAAGAGGAATAATATTTGATCAGGTGGGTAACCTTCTTCTGATTGTAAAAAGGAGATGAATTCTCTGCGAGAAATTTCAACGGAACAAGCTGCTACAGACATTTACCTTGATATAGTGTAACATTTATAGTTTCAGTTTATTCTTCTGTATCATGGCTGCCGCTCTTTTCTTTTCCTCAATGGTCTACATGGCAGAATTCTAAATTTTTAAGAAGATCTTGTTGTTTCTGTT
>NC_142673.1:10563612-10568612 GCF_964200805.1 Pocillopora damicornis
CAAAGCCACTTCAAAAACCCTTCTTCCGACAACAGGACCAAGGGAAGAAGCAGCAAAGATTTCCGCTAACACACTTGATAATTTACAGGTAAATAATCTTGTCTTGTTTGAGTCCAATATGAAACATATCTTTGCGAATAAGGTGCAAAGCTTCAGGGGTGGCCAACTGACACATTTCCTTGGTAAACGGAAAGAACTAACTTCTGACTCGGAAGTCCTTAACTGTGTTAGGGGTCAGTACATTGAATTTTTCCACACAGCCCACAAAAAACTTGGTTTCCAAAAGGAAAACATTCAACATCAGTGACTCACTAGTTATTGAAGCTGAAATTAAAAAATTGCTTGACAAAGGTGTCATTGTGCCCACTCAACATGAAAGTGGAGAATATATTTCACCTATTTTTGTGACAAATAAAAAAGATGGATCATCTCGAATGATCTTAAATTTGAAAAGCTTTAACCAGCATGTTGAATACCAACATTTTAAAATGGATTCGGTCTGGACAGCAATTAAGCTCATGACCCCACATTGTTACATGGCGTCAATCGATTTAAAAGATGCTTACTATTCGTTCCGTATTGCAAAGCCACACCAGAAGTACCTCAAATTTGAGTGGAACAACATGTTATTTCAGTTTACATGTTTTCCCAATGGGTTGGCCTTTTGCCCTAGGAAATTTACCAAGCTAATGAAACCAGTCTTTGCCACCCTTCGACAGCTTGGCCACTTATTGTCAGGTTACATAGATGACTCCTGGTTGATGGGGACAGTCTGGGGACAGTCTGGGATGATTATGCAAAAAATGTGGTTGACACGGTAAAATTATTAGACAGTTTGGGATTTGTGGTACACCTTGAGAAGTCGGTGTTCATCCCAACTCAAAAACTGGTATTTCTGGGTTTTACTCTAGACCCAGTTAACATGCAAGTCTACCTTACACCTGATAAGGCTGTTAAGCTAAAACAGGCAGCTACTGTTATGTTGCACTGTAAAAAGCCTACTATTAGGGATGTAGCCAAGGTCCTTGGGCTTATAGTATCTAGCTTTCCTGGCGTTGCCTATGGACCCCTTCACTACCGCTATTTACAACGAGATAAAACTATAGCTCTTAATGCTAGCAAATGGAACTTTGATGCCACAATGTGCATATCCAGCCAAGCAGGTGAAGAGCTTAAGTGGTGGATTGAATCAATCGAGACTGCATCCAACCCGATAAATCGAGGAGAAGTAAATATTACCATTACTTCTGATGCCTCAAAACAGGGGTGGGGTGCAGCAACCAGTGATTCTTCAACTGGGGGACTTTGGACTGTTGAAGAGGCTAAGGAGCACATCAATTTTCTCGAAATGTTAGCTGTATTCTTTGCCTTAAAACCATTCAGTACTTTGACTCATGACAAACATGTTAAGGTCATGGTCGATAATACTACCACTGAATCAACTATTAAGCAGATGGGTACAAGCCACTCCCCTAAGCTAAACAAGCTAACTAAAGACATATGGGATTGGTGCATTAAGCACGATATATGGCTGACTATGACTTGTATACCAGGGTGTGAAAATGTAAAGGCAGACAAAGAGTCGCGTACATTTAGGAGGTGTACTGAATGGTGCTTAAAGAAAACTCTCTTTGCAAGGGCTTGTACCAAGCTCAATGTTACCCCTAACATCGACCTATTTGCGTCTAAGATCAATTGCCAGATCACGCCCTATGTCTCTTATAGAGCAGACCCAGAAGCTTTTGCCATCAATGCTTTTCACATGTCTTGGCAACATTACTTATTTTATGCTTTTCCACCATTTAGCCTGATAACAAGAGTTCTTCAAAAGATTCAAGAGGAGAAGGCAACAGGGCTTCTACTTGTTCCAAATAATAATATAAATTGCAACCAGAACTAAATATTAAGTTGGTATTATGGAATACTAATACTTAACTTGATAATCCTTTGGCAAAAGAATCTCAAGTCGAGTAGTTTGTTTACATGTACCAAAATTTACAACATCTGAAATATCTGTTCTGAGGGATTCTTGCCTCATGGTCTCATCATCTAAATGTTTTTTTTAAAATCATGCACAGAACCCTTTACGCCTTCGTATTGATCAGTGTCAATTTCCTTGTGATATAAATTCTTGAAACAATCAATCAGAGATGTTGTGAGACTTAAAATAATTTTAAAAGAGGTGAATTTGTATGGATATTTTGTATTGATATTTTAATATCTTTAAAAGGATAAAAAGACTCAAAAAATGGGGAAATTTTGTCTGCCTTTATAATTATTGGCATCACTTCTTTAATTATTATTTTAAAATAACTTTATTTTTCCAGAAAATCGAAGGCAGAGACAAAGGCAAAGAGTCAGTCGGAGAGTGGCGTTGAATCTCTTTCTGATGGTTCTTAGTCATTGGAAGACGACAACAAAAATAAAAAGAAGAAAAGACAGTGCAAGATATCCCTGATACATGGGATGATGTCAAGAGGCAATCAGTGGGACAGTTGCCAGTTGGAATCGATGGTTTAACCGTTTACAAGATTAAGTGATTTGTACCTGATAAAATTGAATTGCTTCGAGATGGAAGAAAACCTGCCCTACTGTCTGGAAGGGGCATGCTCACACATGATTTGCGGACTGTAAAGGTTCTGTTAAGTGCACCAAGGAACACTGTTCATTTAAGATGCAGTTTTGGGTAACCAACACCATCCAGTTCGAAAAAAAAGTGTGACGGGAAACAGGTGTGCAAAGGATGTGGAAGTAAGGTGAATTTGTACCTTGCGGTGCAAGTAGGTACCTAAGTTACAGGAAAAATAAGGTTACCATCTATTACGTTGGAGAACACACATGTCCTGTGACCTCACTACAGAAAAAGAAAGACATCGAGACTGTCAGGCAACTGGTCAGGGACAACCCAAATATAAATCTTCTGAAATACAGTCTTCCTTTGTTCTCTCTGCCTTTCAGGGACCATCGCAATAAAAAAGCACAAAACTAGACCCAGATAGGGCGGAAGAGTTTAAGGGACTTTCCAATAGACTGTTGCATAGTGCAACTGTGGAAGATTATGAATCTGCAAAGGGACACATGGACGAATTCATCAGTGCAAAAGACAAAGCTTTCTTAGTAGATTGTGTTTCTTGGTGGCATGACAGACATGGGTTCATTTTTCCTGCATTTGCTGTACAAGATGCACCGCAGATGAATCAAGCAGAAGTGATCCACGCTATTTGGGTGCACAGAGACTGCCCCAATTTATCACTGCTAGATGCAAGTCAAGCAGACACACAAGAGTCTTTGTTGTTTGACATCGAACTCCAAAACTACCAGTCTGGTTCTCCATCAGGTGAAAGTGGCCCTTCCTATGCTGATTGGCAGTGGAGAGGAGACATGCTAGCCAGATAAATAAAGCCAGATAAATAAAGCCCGATCCGTAGGAAAAGAGATGTTTGCAGATCACAATGAAAAACATGGCTTACTGATTGACCTGCAATCATCACACCGTCCTAGCAGTAGAAAAAAATCAAAACGGAATCTAAAGAAGTATCTTGAAGAGTGAGACTAACACTATTCCCACACTCCAGCAACCAGATGTTGTGACATCTATGGCACCACAGATGTCCTCTGCAGCACTGCAGATACCCTCGCCAATGCTGCCACAATATATACTGCCACAAGGATCCCCTCGCATACTGGCTCCCCAGCTACCAGTGAACCTGCCTTTTCAGATCCCCCTTGGCATACAACAGCTTCCAGTAACACCCTTGCCTCCAATTTCTCATCGTACACCCATGCAGGTGCCCCCACTGGTTCCGCCAATTGGACCAGCTTTGCCGCAACCAGCACCAGCTCCATCGTGGAATGCTGGTATGTCACCTAATGCGTATGAGGTTGTGGTGACACCCACCAGGGTGCAAAAGTACTATGGTTGCGGAAATGATTTTTATCCTAAGTACAAAACCCTACCAACGAATATAATCATTAAACATGTGGACAGGAGAGTAACAAGGAGAAACAAGCAAACTGGAAAGTGTACAGCAGTGATTTCAGCAATACATATTACCATCTGATTCCATTGCACATTTCAAGGAAAAATCCTCTTTTCACAGGACTTGTGTACATTGACAATACCGTCTATGCTTTCTTAAACCAGGCACAGTGCAGTATTCTTTTCAATTTAATATAATTATGTGTTAATAAGCTGTAGCAAAAATACCCTGGATACAGTTTTTCGAATGGCATTTGATAGTGATTTCAGTAATAAGTAATAGTAATCAGTAATAATAAATAATACTCTGGATATGGTAATCTCTGAAGGAAAAAAAATTGAAATGCTGAAATGTTTTTTTGGGAAATGTATGACATGTTACCCACACCCTCGATATATTACCATATTACATATTAAATTGTGCATTCAATATTTTACAGCAGCCAGGTGTTTTGCCCAACTTTACAGAATTCCGATTTTCACCCTCCAAAAATGGTACAGTAGTAGGTGCTTTGTTTGAGATTTATCAACACTTGTCAAGGCACAATGTGGTCAGTCTTCCTAGTATACCCAATTACCCTGACAACAAAGGCTTTTACAGGATAACCGCATGCCAGATCAACAACAGGGTTTTCTTTTCCAGAGATGTTTCTCCTGCATGAACATGGTAGTCTGCTTATGAAAGTTGTAATGTTTGAATTTATAATCTCAATCTAACGACAACTGCTGGGTAAAGGTTCAGCATTCTTGTTTAAAGCATCTGGTTTTTTAGTCTGAAATGAGTCAGAAATGCAGGTATGTAGTTCAAATTCCAGAATAGGTCATGCCGGTGAGGGCTTGAGGCCACACAATAAAGGGAATTATTGTGAAGTCAATATTTTACAATTTCAGATTAATTTCATTTTCACCCTTCGAAATGGTACAGTCATCTGTTCTTTCTTTCGATCTATCATGCAGTTCACTAGGATGTCACACAATGCTTCCCCAAAGACATGCCCAAAAAATGCTGTGTAGACTATTA
>NC_142673.1:10573612-10601112 GCF_964200805.1 Pocillopora damicornis
CTTGGCAGCGCATCCATGTAGACTTTGCCACCCACCAGTCCAACCACTATCTCATTATGGTTGATGCTCACTCAAAGTGGCCAGAAGTGATTGGTCCCATGAAAACCACCACCGCTGAAGCAACAGCCAATGCGATGCGCAACATTTTTGCAAGATACGGCCTTCCGAAGCAAATCGTTAGTGACAATGGCCCACCTTTTCAGTCTGCTGAGTACGAGGAATTCTTGAGACAAAATGGCATCCAGAAGATATTGGTTTCACCGTATCATCCATCTTCAAATGGTCTAGCTGAGCGGTTTGTGCAAACCTTCAAGCGCTCTCTAGAATCCTCATCATCTGATCCATCCTGCACACTGCAGCAGAGAATTCAGAACTTCCTTTTGTCTTACAGAAGCACCCAGCATGCCACAACTGGCTCGTCCCCAGCCACACTGTTTCTACAAAGAGAATTGCGCACACGTCTCTCTCTAGTGAGACCGGACCTCGCCACTCATGTTTCCCACCAGCAAGTAAGGATGAAGATGCACTATGACAAGCATGCTAAATTCCGAGAAATTGCTGTTGGCGACACAGTCCTTGCACGCGACCACTCGTCAGGGCAAAAGTGGCAGCCTGGAACCGTCGTACAACGCCCCTCTTCACACTCTTGCCAAGTTCACCTTGATGATGGGCGAATTTGGAGGCGACATGTGGATGACGTCTTGCAGAACAACTCCCACTCTACAACAGCTGAATCTGGTGTACCATCTTTGGAGATGGCAACCCCAATTGTTCCAGAACCCAAACCGGTTAGCACACCTGAAACCAGTTCACATCCACCTGATAACTCAGCTCAATCGGAGACAACTCCTGCCTCCACAAGTCCTATGCTGCGTCGATCATCCCGCTCTCACAGACATCCCCAGAGATTGATTGAGGAGATGTGAACTGAACATTATTAATGAACAGTTGTTGTTGTTACTGACTGATAGTTAGTTAGCTAATGAACTCACAGAATACTTAATTCTAGGGACACTGAAATGGAGACTTGTTAGTACTAAGTATTTGTTTATTTTTCTTATGAGAGAGCTATTCTTAACAAATCTCCAGGGGGAGGTGTTATAGTATGGAGATGTTTGGTATTGACTGTCCGTTGTTGTGAGCCCGCGTAGTATGCAGTGGTAATGTTACCATGTGCTCTTAACAATATAATCTTGCTGTTGACTCGCCATCTTGTGTGCGTGTACACTCTTCTAAACCCCCAAAAACATAACAGTAACCAAACTTCAAAAAACCAGTATACTGCAATGGACTAATTCACTAGAGCAACACATGACTGTCCTCTTATCACTCTCTTGGCTGATGGTCCAACAAAGAAAACATACCTATTAGTGGAGCAGTTCCTGAAATTCAAAACAAAGTCCATTCGAGGCAAGGAGACAGTTCCAAAGGTAGGGAGACCTTTCTAAAAATAATTATCTTCAAACAGGGTGCCTTCTGAGTCACAAAAGTGGTTTCAGAACAGCCCTGCTTTCTGCATTTAACAATAATGATAATAACAGTAATGATACTAATAATAATAACAACAACTTGATAGTTACACTTCATTTGAAAAATGTAATATGTTATCACAATTGCTATTTCCCTCTAGAGAAGAAAATGCATGCTTATGAGAAGTTGCCTGAAGCCAAAAAGGACAAAATCAGGGGAATACTTTTTATAATGGACAAGTATTCCATTTCATGGCAGGCTTACCATAAACTACCTCAGCGGGATCAGACACCACCTAGATCCTACTTGCTACAGGGATGTCAAGGCACCACAGACTCTAGTTAGGATATAAGAAAAGCACCTGGGGACCAAGTGGGAGCTGAGTTACCCCTTGAGGATCTACTCAAGCAACAGCTTGAAGAATATGTAAGTGAAACAAGTTAAGCAATTTAATTGAGTCTATGGTTGCAAAGTGTGTTAGCTTGTGGGAGCCACAGCAAATGAACAATCAGTCATAAAAGTCCAAAGGAAATAATTTCACACTTTTAGCACATAGCTAAATTTTTATCTGTTACATTTTTCTCCAGCTGAAGAAGTCCAACCAACCAGAAGACCATACCGTATCATATGTATTGTGCAATGAACTAGCTTAATGAGGATATAGCTTCACGTATCGTATTTCTGTGGGACAAAAAGCAATGTGACCGTTTATACACATAGTGCTCGAATACAGTAATAAAGCTTATATTGGCTCTCCGTGAGTTACCAACCCATTTGACTGTGGTTGTCGTGTTCTGCAAGTTCCTAAAACGGTTTAGAAAATAATTTTCATGTGTGCGAACGCAGTGAGTTAAAATGAAACAGAACTTTTCCACAAACTTTGCGGGAATATCACACAATTTAAAACTACTCAAACCATTTCTTGAGTCGTTGCCATCAAGGTCGTAATTTACATCTTTGATTGACGGACTCCGCGCACGCCTTTTGTTCTCTCTGATGTATTTTTCCTTTTAATTTTTAACAAGCACAGCGGGTGCCAACTTGGTGTGACAGCTCTGAAAAGAAACCAGAGGTCCGCCTACAGCCTCAATGGCACGCGTTCGTCGAGAATGGCAGTCGTTTTGGAAGTTGCTTAACGGGAATGGAATGGAATACATCGCGTAAACAATCCATGTCTGTGACATGATGACACATCTATGCTTTTGAAATGATACCGGTTGATACTTCGTGCACAATGAAAGAGTCGAGAGCCAGGTAAGTACGTGTCTAAATTCAGCTTAATTGTACAAGTTCACAGTTCAACTTATGTTACAAGTAAGCTAGTGCCACGTAGCCCTTTTACAATATCGTACATGCCTAGCAAAGGTTTTGATTACCCTCCCATAGCAAGAAGGGTTTTGAGCGGAATTACGCGAAACAATTCCATGTTTGAATTAATTTGGCCACAGCGTTGCATTATTCAATAACTATTTCCATTCAAGCTTGTTTACTAGAGTCTTGAGATGCATCAAAATCGAACGCAGCTCCCATGAGGACTTGGGAAAGTTTTCCATATAAAATTCCCTGTAAAATCAGTATTACTATGTTCCGAAAGTAAAGATGATCCATATCTGACTATGAACCAAGTTCGCTTGTCACAGGAAAAAATACCAAAAATCCAATCTCTTTTTTACTTGGTTTTTCCCTGGATTCATCAACATCCATGTTCAGATGAAAGCCAAGTTTGGATTGAACCTGGATTTTTCTTGGATTATTTTGTTCAGTATCGAAAATCAGTGATTTTTCCTGCTCTGGATATTAAAAAACAGGCTTCAACCTGGATTTTTAGAAAACCAAGAGGCTGCACTCTGTTTTATTTATTATCCAGGTTTGGTAAATCAGTCTGGATTACTAAATATCCTGATTGACAAACACCAAATCTGGATAATTTACTTGCCAAAACTGGTTTTTTCCTGAACCCAAACCTGGATAAGAGTAAAAACAACTGAGTGGGATTTAACAATCCATTTTCTTTGTTATCCAGGTTTGGTAAATCAGTCTGGATTACTAAATATCCTAATTCACAAATGCCAAATCTGGATAATTTACTTGCCAATTATGTTTTTTCCCAAATCCAAACCTGGATAAAAGCAAACCAACAGTGGAATTTAACAATCCTTTTTCTTTGTTATCCAGGTTTGGTTAATCAGTTTGGATTACTAAATATCCTGATTTACAAACACCAAATCTGGATAATTTACTTGCCAATTTTTTTTTTCCCAAATCCAAACCTGGATAAGAGTAAAAACAACAGTGGACTTTCACAATCCTTTTCTTTGTTATTTAGGATTGGTAAATCAGTCTGGATTACTAAATATCCTAATTTACAAACACCAAATCTGGATAATTAACTTGCCATGCAGATGGCTTTTTTCCAAACCCAAACCTGGATAATAAGCAAAATCAAGAAATAATGTAACAAACCTTCATTATCCAGATTTGGTAAATTACTCTGGGTTTTTAGAGAATTACATGTATACCAGTTAACATAACCTAAATCTGAATGTATTTGCCACTCCTAATTAATCCAAAGTTCTGTTCCACCTTCTTGAAGAATATCCAATAATTAATGGAAACAATAAAGATTACTGAGTGTATAAAATAGATACACCCCACTATAAAATGAAGGTGTGCTGAACAGTATTTAGGCATCTTTCCAAGCAGTGCCAACCCATTCTCCATCAACAATGGACACAATGCTTTTGAAATGGATTGTCTCCTTCCTTTGTGGTCTCTCCCTTATCCAGAGATTATTGTCATCACAATGGGAATGTTTTACATAGAAAAATCCTCCAACAGTCAGTGCACGGTAGTTCACATCTGTAACCAATGCCCTCCAAAGTTCCTCATCCTGACCAGTTACAGAAACAAAATCGCCAACTTCAGGGTAGACAGCACAATTACCTTGGGGAGATTCACATCTTCCCTGCAAAGCAGGTCTTCTACAGTGTGTAATGAAGAACCTGTTCTTACACTAAGTTCAATTGCTTCAAATATGCACTTTACAATGGCATACTTTAATTTCTGATCTTCAGTATCAGGAGCAGTTCCTCCATTGTCATCCCCATTTATGCCATTACCATCATCTCTAATATCATCCACACCTTCAAAGTCCATTGGGGGGTCCACATCCTCAACATCAGAAAGGTTTTGATGTTGAGGAGAACAAATTTGTTCAAAGTTTTCAGTTGCATCTTCATCTTCTACTTCTTCAGTGGCCAGATTGGTTGAGGTACCACACTACAAACTTACTGTTTCCTCTTGCAAACCAGTGAATTGGTAATCTGTAAAAAAATTAATGCATTTATGTTACTTTTTAAAAACCAAGTATAAAATAAAAAATAAGTCTATACTGAGAATTATCATCAGGAACTCGAGGAACTGCAATTGTTTATGTTTGCAACAATCTCACTATGACATTTCTACATTGAACTCAATTCTCCTCGAAAAAAAAATCCAAACATGATCATCACAATACACAGTTTAAACAATGCTCCCGGAAAACGTGAAACTATAAAGCCTGGAAATAAAACACGTGTTTTTGGAACCGTTTCGCGCGGACTGAAAGTTGATTTGCCCGATAGTGGATGTTTAGAACGATAAATTACATGTTGTCTCGCCTGCCACTTTTAGCTTGCTTTGCATTGAATTGGCAGCGGATGTGAAGAACGACAAATACATCTTTGGAAGTTAAATTTTGGCAGTTTATATGTTTGGTGCGCTTGGAACCGACCTTTATTCCGGGCGAATCATCTTTTAGGGGCGAAACGGTTCCGGGCGAAATGACCACAGTTCGACAAAAGTGAATATAAAAAACAAGTTCATAATTTGAGCAAATTACCTGCTACACTGACTGCATTGGAGGCTTCCAAATTCCTCTCAAATTCTAAGTGGGATATTTGGGTTCGGTAATTCACAGGTTTTCCATTGCAGGAACTGCAGCAACAGTGAACATGAACTGTTTTCTTGGCAGAACAAAAGCAGAGAGAAGATGGCTGTCTCTTTCCTCCCTCTGCCATGTTTGCAGCTTGAATTACAAGCCATACAGCTGTTAGATTTTTCCTAATTTTGGTTTCCCTGTTCTACGTAGAAGTTAGTGTCACGAGACCTGTTTTCCATATTTGGTATTGTACACGAGGTTTTCTGTTCAGATTAAAAATAGTTCTTCCGCCATCTTGATCTAGTTACTGTGTTCCTGGCCTTTATTCGGAATACACAACAACTGGCGACGAGGATGGGATTCCTTTGATCAAGCACAAGCGGTTAACAGGAGTGGGTCGTACAAATCACGTTCAAAAAGGGACAGAGACGACGAAAATAAAATTATGCCGGACGAAGCACCGAGCGCTAACACGAGTCAAGCCATCGGCAAAGTGACAAAGTTTGTGGTGGGAGCGGATTGGGAGTCCTACACCGAACTGGATTTTTACTTTCTTGCAAATGGGATCAAGGAACCTAAAACAATGAAGGCCGTACTTTTGACGAACCTTCCGGTGGAGACTTACCAATTGGCGAAGGATTTAGTGGCCCCCACGCAACTGAAAGATGACGCCATTACCTATGAGATCATCGTGGAGCGAATGCGGGAACAACTGAAACCTGAAAGATCTGCGCTGGTTGCGAGGTATGAGTTCGACAACCGAGCCAGGAATTCTGGTGAGTCAGTTAGTCATTATGTAGCCACGCTGAAGCACTTGGCCACAGAATGTAAGTTTGGAGAGGCCATGCGGACCGAGCGCCTTCGTGACCGATTAGTTTCAGGTATCCGCGACTCGAAGATGATTACGGAATTGTTGAAAGTAAAACTCGCCGACCTTTCATTTGATCTCGCGGTTCAAAAGTGTTTGGCCATTGAGCAGGCTAATAAAGATGTTCAGGTGCTTCAGGGAGAACAAGGGCCAGGCACCCCAATCAATAAACTTGACACTGTCAAAACTGGGGAAGAACAAGCCATATCCAAGCCACCACCTAGGGCCGAGGGTCCCCGAGGTAAGGACAGTAAGAAGTCTAAACATTGTTACCGCTGTTCAGGGTCACATAACTCACAAAAGTGTCACTTCATGAAAGAACGCTGTTTTCATTGTGGCATCATTGGACATACACAGAGAGCCTGTAGGAAGAGACAGGCCACCTCACAGATGACTGAGGCTGGAGTCAATGTCATGGAGGGTGATGATTCCGAAGAAAGTGATGGAGAATTTGGGAACCTGTACCATGTCTCAGACATTAAAAACACAAAGCCCATTTCACTCAAGATCTACCTTGAAGGCCGCCCAGTGACTATGGAGCTGGATACAGGTTCAGTGGTGTCAGTCATGAGTAAGAGGGTGTATTTGGATTACCTCCACCACATTCCTTTAAAGGACACCTCCTTGAAGTTGCGCACATACACCGGAGAGTCAGTGAAGCCTATGGGGTTTTGCCATGTGACTGTGCAGTATCAGGGACAGTCAAAGAAACTTCCCATATATGTAGTGAAGAATGAGGGACCCACCCTTTTTGGCAGAGAATGGCTGGAATCTATCCATCTGGACTGGCCCTTACTTCGTCTGGAAACATCCGACACCATTCCAGCCCTGGAAGATGTCCTGAGTAAGCATGGAGATGTTTTCTCTGAAGGATTGGGCAAAATGAAGAATATCCAAGCACGGATCCAAGTTAAAGAGGATGCCCGGCCTCGATTCTGGAAAGCCCGCCCAGTAGCGCTGGCTCGTAAACCAGCAGTGCACGAAGCATTGAGAGAGCTGGAAGCTGAAGGAGTTATAAAGAAGGTAGCTACTAGTGAGTGGGCTGCTTCAATTGTGACACCTGTGAAGAAGGATGGCAGTGTAAGAGTGTGTGGTGACTTCAAAGTGACCATCAATTCACAGCTGGAGGTAGACGAGTACCCACTTCCCCGCATTGATGATATTTACGCCAGCCTAGGTGGGGGAACGTTGTTCAGCGTCATTGACCTTCGTCAGGCTTATTTACAAATGGAGGTTGAGGAGCACTCCAGGCTTTTCCTCACCATTAACACAACCCGTGGTTTGTTCCAGTACCAGCGCCTTCCTTATGGTGTAGCTTCGGCGCCAGCCATCTGGCAGCGAGCTATGGATCAGATCCTGCAAGGACTACCAGGGGTCTTCTGTTACCTGGATGATATCATTATAACCGGCCATACCATAGAGGAACACCTGGAGCGGTTAGTCGCAGTATTGAAGAGGTTGGAAGAGTATGGTTTGAAAGCCAACCGAGAAAAGTGTAAATTCCTTAGAAGTTTTGTGGAGTACCTAGGCCACGTCATCTCTGCAGAAGGACTGCACCAATCCCCAAAGAAAGTAAAGGCTATCACTGAGATGCCGAAACCTCGGGATGTTACTCAACTGCGTGCTTTTCTTGGCATGGTCCAGTATTACGCCAAATTCTTGCCCGATCTGGCCACTCATCTTGCTCCACTTCATCGGCTGTTACAGAAAGATGTGACGTGGTTGTGGGGAGCTGCGGAACAAACTAGTTTTCTTGTGGTGAAAGAAATGTTGCTACAGGATAGGGTTCTGATGCGCTATGACCCTGACTCACCACTAGTTCTTGCCACAGACAGCTCCTCGTATGGTCTCGGAGCGGTCTTGTCACACCGTACTGCTAAGGGAGTAGAGCGTCCTATCGCTTATGCGTCCCATCGCTTATGCGTCCCGGTCCCTGTCCGAAACAGAGAAGAAGTTCTCACAAATCGAGAAAGAAGCATTATCTTTGGTCTGGGGTGTGAAGAAGTTCCAAATGTACCTGGAGGGTCGCCACTTCACCTTGGTCACCGACCATCAGCCTTTGAAGTACATAATGGACCCCGGGAAGGCTGTGCCAGTCACAGCAGCAGCGAGGATTCAACGTTGGTGTCTCTTCCTAGGAGCTTTTTCATACAATATCGAGTTCCGAGGTACCAAGCAACATGCCAATTGTGATGGTTTATCTCGCCTACCTCAACCATCAGCGCCCGCTGACAAGCCCGATGAAGTTGAAATATTCCATACCACCGTTGTCGAGGCCCTCCCCGTTACAGAGCACGACTTGAGAATGCAGACCCGTAGGGATCCAGTACTTTCCCGTGTTCTGGAGCTTGTGCAGTCAGGATGGCAAGGGACCGAACTTCACCCAGAGCTCATCCACTATGCCCATCGCGGTAACGAAATCACGATTCATCATGGAGTTCTAATGTGGGGTAGTAGAGTAGTCATCCCAGCCAAACTGAGAGAGAGTTTTAGAAACGCTTCACGAGGGTCACATTGGTATGGTCAAGATGAAGGGTTTGTCCCGGGGTTTTGTTTGGTGGCCAAACATTGACAAGGACATAGAAGGGGCCGTCCGAAACTGTGAGGGATGTCAAGAGTTGGCAAATAATCCAGCCCGTGCACCCCTGCATCGATGGGAGTACCCTTCCCTTCCCTGGCAAAGACTGCATATTGACTTTGCCGGACCAGTCGAGGGAAAGATGCTCATGGTGGTGATCGATGCCCACAGCAAGTGGCCGGAGATTTTCGTGATGGAGATCACCACTGCTGAAGAAACCGTTAGCACGCTGTGCTCTCTGTTTGCCCGCATGGGACTCCCTGACCAGATGGTGTCAGATAATGGTCCACAGTTCACGTCCGAAACCTTTAGGAAATTTACAACTGCGAACGGTATAAAGCATGTCACTGGTGCACCTTACCATCCATCAACCAATGGTCAGGCGGAAAGATTAGTACAGAGTTTCAAGAAAGGAGTTAAGGCTGACAAGTCCAGTAGAACCCTGCAATACAAGCTTGATAGGTTCCTGTTAGCTTATTGATCAGCGCCACACGCCACTACTGAGCTTAGCCCTGCACAGCTTCTCCTGGGTCGGAATGTTAAGACAAGGTTGGATCTGATTAAGCCGGATGTTTCAAGAAAAGTTAACAAGAAGTTGCTCCAGCCCAATGACCGCACTTTAAAGTCTTTTGACCAAAACCAGAACGTATGGGTCCGCAACTACCGCAGAGGTCCAAAATGGGTGCGTGGCACCGTCATTGAACAAACGGGTCCAGTCCTGTACAAAGTCAAGGTAAATGACCAAACCTGGAAACGTCATGTCAAGCAGCTACGGGATAGCAACCTTTGCCCACCTGACGCGGAAACGATGGATGATTGTGCTGTTCCGGAGGAGGTCGAACATGACACACCGCCTGTAGTTACGGAGACTGAGTGGAAGGATGCACCACCTTTGGCTGTGACGCCTATTGGGGAGTTTTCCTCTCCAGAACCACAAGGTCATCAACTAGATCCAAAACCTGAATCGATTACCACCCGTGCCAGTCGTTTGGTTAAACCACCTCCTAAGTTGAAGGACTATGTTTGCAGCTAGAGGGAACTGTGGTGTTTCTTTCTGTGGTCACAGTACCAACATGTTATCTAAGATACTTTGAAATTTGTTTCTTGGATTTTGTTTTATTCTTTCTTTTCATTAGCGTACTATTGAGTCTTAAAAGGGAGGAAATTGTTAGATTTTTCCTAATTTTGGTTTCCCTGTTCTACGTAGAAGTTAGTGTCACGAGACCTGTTTTCCATATTTGGTATTGTACACGAGGTTTTCTGTTCAGATTAAAAATAGTTCTTCTGCCATCTTGATCTAGTTACTGTGTTCCTGGCCTTTATTCGGAATACACAACACAGCGGTGTCATTCATTAATGACACCTCAGGTGTGTTTACAAGAAGTAACATTTGTTTTGAACCAATCAGAGCGAATCACGGCACGCCAAAACTAGCGGGAAATATTACTGTTTGTGCAATATGTCATGGCGGCTGTTCAGGCGAAGATGTGTCGTTCTTCTCTAAAGGCAATGGTTTCGTCCCAGTTTGTGATGAAGAGGAAAATTCTGACCTAGATTCGTCTTGCAGCACATTATCGGTAGATGAGAGTGAGAATAGTCCACCTCAATCTCAAGTGACGCCAGTGATGCTAAAAAGAACTACGAGCACGGGTTTTACTCCGAGCGTGGTGGCCGTGGATCAAAGAGAAGATGTCAAAGATCCGAGAGGTAAGTTCCCGCCAAAACAGTTTTGCTTTCTGACTAGTCAACTTCTTCTGCCCGGTTCTTAGTTTCTTTTGTTCTTGCTTTTTTTTCAGACTGGGATGTTCAGCGTGTCAAGGTCTGGGCAAAAGCACTATTTAATGATGAAGGCATAGGTAGAAAATTCGAGGAAGAAGAAATCGAGGGGCGTACACTGCAGTCTGAACGCATCTTGTCCGATGCATCGATGGACAACCTTGGAAAGAAGGAAAAATTTGCCACTGCCGTCCAGAATCTTTTCGGTAAATTTATCAAAGTCACAATAATGATAATACAGTCAGTTTTTATTTTTGAGGTTTCTTCAAGTTCTGAATAGACCCTTTCACGGTTTCTGGCGCCATCTTTGTTGTGGGCAAAATTTACAGCCAAAGTATGGGAAAAGTTAGGAGTTCGAAGCACAATAACTTAAAGAAAATTAACACTCTGCAATTTCTATGAATAACAAGGTAAACGTACCTAGCAAAATATTTTATTGGGTTAAATGTGAAGGACACATACATGCTGGGAAGCGAGAAATCGCATTTCTAGTTTTTCATACAAATGCTCCTAAACTTCTTCGCGCTAACGGCGGCTCAGTTTTCAGACAAATGTATGTAAAAACAAAATCCTTACGTTTTTCCAGCGAGTTTATATTCCTCAAATTTGGTCAGTAAACTCTTTTACCTGGTATCTTGAGTTTGTAATTCAAAAATATTTCGGAATTAGAATTTTCCGTGAATTATTAGACATTAGATTGCTCACTTTTCCCATACATTTACTGTAAATTTTGCTGTGTTTGCCCCCAAACAAGATGGCATCAGAAACCGTGAAAGGGTCTATTTTGGTTATCTGCAAAATAAGGTGACATTTGCAAATATTTTGTGCATATATTGTGTTCCCATAATACCAAACTGGTTTTATTAGTTTATAATCTAGAGGTGCTTCCAAAAACTACAGCTAAAATACTGAGATACACCAAAATGGTTGCTTCTTCTTGCTGATATGCATGCACTACTTGAGACTGGAGACCAACTTACTTTGAGTGAGATTGCACCGTTACATTTAGTTAACTTTCCAGTGAGTTTAAAACGAAAACTGAACAGTCTCATGCTGTAATTAAATACACAAATGCATAAGTTTTAAAGGCGAGTATAAATTACAAACCTGTACTTTTTCTGCAGGGCAGAAAAGACCTTGTTTCCTAGTGTAATGAGAATAACATGACAGTTGGGGAATTTTTCTACAGGCAGTGTTGTTAATCATGAGCGGAAAAAACCCAAGCTAGTGTGTACAGAAAGGTTTAAAGATATCGACAGAATTCTTACAAACAAGGAAAAGGACACATTGACCTCTTTAGACCGCAGTGTCTACAATACGAAGTAAGTTGGATTAAAACATATTGATGCCCCAGTTGTGTTGTGATTTTCCTTAGGTGAGCTACAAACTATTGATTCTCTTTGCTATTAACACATCCATGGAAATGCTGAAAAATGGTTTCATTTGTTAGAGTTTATTCTTATTCCTTTTTATAGGTGTTATGCAGAAAGAAAGAAAAAAAAGTTCAGTAGTGATAGAATTCTGGATGCCCTCATAATCTCATTTTGCATTCTTAGGAAGAAGAAAATCATTGCTTTTGCTAGGACTGTCTGGCCTGATGATCAACCCACCCCTTGGTTTAGAAACAGTGCAGGAAATTCAAAGAAGCTCCAAGAGATAACGAAGCAGTTGGCTGAAGATGAATCTTACACATTCCCCAGAGCAGGCTTAGGAATAAAAGCCATTGATGAAATTATTAGAAAGTACATGCAAGAGAGAAGGCGGAAAGAAAATGACCCATTAAGTTCACAGAGCGATCAGGACTCAAGGAAAAGTAGCAGTAAAGGTAGTCCTTCCATACTATCAGCACGGCAAGATAAAGTACAAAGCTATGAAGCCTATTTTATTGATGGTAAGTCATTGCTGTTCTCTTTTTTCTGTTGTCAGGGGATTGGTTTTCTTTTGCTAGTATCCAGTTCATTCACAGTTCATGTTATTTTCCCATGCACTATTACAAAACCAGTGCTTGACAAAATGACCAGATGACTGTTGCACAACATTAAAGCAAGGGAATTATGAAACCTTTCTTACAAGGATGAATTTCTCCCAGTTTTCCAGTTACATATATATACAGTATGCACTTCAGTGGTATAAATTTTAGTATGGTCTATATGTTGTGTCCTTAGACAAATGACTTTTCCTATGTTGACAATTGTACTATATCATAGACAAACTGTCAAATTTCAACTTAATTACCTTTTTTATTAAGGCAATTGGTTCACTATATCAAAGGCATCTGACACACGGTATTTTATTGTCTAAACTTTACCATTATGGTGTATGTGGAACTCCTCTTAAATGGTTTGAAAACTACTAACAAATTTAGCTATGAAATTACTATTTCTGGAATAACGGTAATACAAGAGTCATCCTTAAGTTTGGTTCTACTGTTTGTGTTTATAACACCTTGGGCTTGAGTATGTCATGAATGAGGAATTAAAGTCACCAACAGACTATCTATGAAACTTGTCAACACAAACTCTAGGGTAATGTCAATTTTTAATATCATAAAGCACTAATGACAGATAAAAAGCAATTGAATTTGGCTGTGGTCTTTTTTCAGGTCTGAGCTTGATGTCAGCAACTGCCATTCTTCTTGTCTGGTTTGGGAAAACAGCCAGCAATGAGATCCGACTTGATGATTTGAAAAAGGAAGCCAAGAACATGGGCATGACTTTGTTACGAAACAAAGACAAAAACACTTACCTACGAGCAGTGGCCTCATTTCTTGTGCAAAACAAAAAGGTTTCAATTACTGCTGGCGTAGCATTTGATAAGGTTTCTCAAGATAATGTCTCCATCAGTCAGGATGTCTCACGATCAGTTACTCAAAAACCTTGCTTATGACCAGTTCTTAGCTGCTCTGTGTTTTTTTTGCAAGCTGTTGTGTTGTGAATGAAAACTTCTCGAATAAGTTTTTTTCCAGTTTAAAGATGGACGTTTAAGTGAAAGGAATGCTGCACGGCAGTGTGATAGGCGTGCATAGGTAGCATCACAATTTCACTTAGAATGCAAACACCTGAATTTTCCTTCTGTGATACCTTAAGAATGCATTTTGATGTTTAAAGCCAAGGAGTGCTGTACAGGTGTGTGATAGGGATGTCCATGTAGTGGCCTTAAGATGAACATGTACAGGTAGTACTGAGCTTATTGGCTGGTTTATTGTATAATTAAATGTTTGACCGTTAAAGGAATACTTGGACTGCATTCTTTATTTTCTTTGCTGTTATTGACTTCGACAAGATGGAGATCTCATTAATCTTAGACTTGACATAAAATGTTTCATACAGGGAGGTGCCGTAATCCTTGGCTGGGTATACCATTTATTATTCATGGGTATCCCATAAATCCCTGACTGGTGGTGATCTCATTTTCCAAACATGGAGATCTCATAATATTTCAGTGATTTGTAATGACATTTTCCAAACATGGAGATCATGTGTATCCCAGAGAGGTTATCTTATTTTCCCAACCTGGAGATCTCACAAATTTGATACTGGTTATTCCATTTTCCGACAATGGATATCTCAAAAATCCAAGAATGGAAATGTCATTTTCCAAATATGAAGACAATATTAATCCTTGAATGGATTTTTTATTTGCCAAGCCTGGAAAATGGAAATAATATCCTGTTCTGGATAATTTACTATCCAAAGTTGTATTTTTTATTAATCCTCTCCTGGATATTGCAATTTCCTTTTTTTTCCAGTCCTGGCTATATAAGTGTGCCAGGCTTGGAATTTGTCTCAACCCTCACTGGATATTTCTTGATAAACCAAACTTGGGGAAATTGCATTTTCTCCAAACTTGGTTTTTTCTTGAAAACCAGGAAATATCCAGGCGAAAACCAAGTAAAAACTGGATTGGATTTTTCACATTTTTTCCTGTGTTGTTAATGAGAATACGGTTTTAATTTACCTTGATTTGGAACTCTGGCCTAGCTTAAACGCAGAACTTTTCTAGGACACGGAGAAGCGAATCAACTCCTTTAACCAAGTGCATTAAAAGGTCGATTTTTAAATCTATCATGTTCGTTCGTTCCGAAGTTAGCCTTTTTCTTGGATTAAAAAATTAAAAAGAATGTCAATAAGTAAATGCGTAACGGACGTGACCAAGCAACTATCAATACGCATTGTTTGCAGTATGATTTGGCTCCAAACTTCTTATTCAATGAACAATTGGAAAAATAAGAAACTCTTAACGGGGTCGTGACCTTTTCTTGTTGAGTCCATAATATTAGGTCAATCTTAGCCGGTAGGGCTTGTTTAGTGCCTGTGAAAGGAGTATTCATTTGAAAAATGAGTGTGAGGGTGACACGTAATTTTTGTCAAGGCAAGAATTAAGTTCAGTGGTCTACGTATACAGTTCAACGGTGAAACTACTTCAATTCAAAAGGTGACCTTTTCATGTGCCAAATATTGTGTATAAGTTATTGTAATTTATTTTGATGTCTAAGAATTCTATTTGTTCTTATAAAAAAACAATGGATGCAAGTTCAGAATCTCAGCCAGTGATGGTTAGACCCAATTGGATGAGTAAGTCAGTCTACGAAAAGTTCTAGTTAGAAAATTGTTATCAAACACTCATTTGAAAAAGTTCTGGTCAAAGAAGCTGAATTTTATGTTGTGAAAGACAAATTACCAGATGAAGTAAAAGGAAAGAAACATTGAAATGTAATGCCACATTAGCCACAATGCATGGTGGTTATGATTCTGATGGATTTTCATTCATTTATCTCATGCATTATAAGGAATTTTCAAAGAGCTAAGAAGTTTAGATAAATTCTGTATTTTCCATTTTGTATTTATTCACTCAGGAGAAAAGGCACAGAATTTTTGAGACTTATAGTAAAACCATATTGCATAACCAAGTTATTGAGGAAAAGAGCTTGAAAATTAGGCTTGTGGGAGAGGATTTTCAATTTAGCACACCAGCCTGGGAGAGTAAGGAGATGGATGGACTAAATAAAAAATGTATTACCTTCTGAAACCAGGTAATTCACCAATTCACTAAGTGCCAAAGCAATTAAATAGTGGAATTATCACAAGCTTTGGTGGAAATCTGTTAATAATTAATTTATACATTTTTAAATAGGAAGAAAACTATCTATCATGATATGGCTATCTCAGCTGATGGGAAACATTGGAATCAAGGTTAAAATTCAGAAAAGGAGTATTTATGCACCCCATCATCAACAGCTACGAGTTATGAAAGGTAAGTAAAACAGACAGAATCAACTTATTGAAATGGTTTCCACTTGATTAAAGTTGAGGGTGATATTAAAAACATTCTACAGCACTCAAAGGTTCCTTTTCACTCTCTTATAAACTTTTTCATGTTTCATTGGTAACAGTGTTTTGGCTAACATATTTGTTCTTTTGCAGAAATTCAAACAATTCCCCTGGAGCTTGATTGCAAAGGTTAGTATGTGTGTCCAGTAATTTGTGTCAAGAATTAAACTTGCTTATGATACTAAGACTCGTAGGGTATATTGGAATTAAATTTTCTGCAAATCCAAGGCTATCACTTGCAGAGGATTCTAGGCCTAGACTCGCTCAACTTGCTTGCTCTTTGACTCTCTGAGGATACTGGTCTTGGACTCACTGTGGACACCAGGCTTTGACTTGCTGAGGATACTGGTCTTTGACTTGCAGAGGATACTGGACTTTGACTCGCTGAGGATACTGGTCTTTGACTTGCTGAGGATACTGGACTTTGACTTGCTGAGGATACTAGACTTTGACCTGCTGAGGATACTGGTCTTTGACTTGCTGAGGATTTCAGACTCTGACTCGCAGAGGATACTGGACTTTGACTTGCTGAGGATATTGGACTTTGACTCGCTGAGGATAATGGGCTTTGACTCAATGAGGATACTGGACTCTAAGTCTGGCTCACTGAGAATAAGTCTGGTTGACTCGCTGAGAATAGGTCTGGTTGGCTCGCTGAGAAAAGGTCTGGTTGACTCGCTGAGAATAGGTCTGGTTGACTCGCTGAGAATAGGTCTAGTTGGCTCGCTGGGAATATGTCTGGTTGGCTCGCTGAGAATAGGTTTGGTTGGCTCGCTGAGAAAAGGTCTGGTTGGCTCGCTGAGAAAAGGTCTGGTTGGCTCGCTGAGAACGATTCTGGTTGGCTCGCTGAGAATAGGTCTAGTTGGCTCGCTGAGAATAAGTCTAGTTGGCTCCCTGAGAACAAGTCTGGTTGGCTCGCTGAGAAAAAATCTGGTTGGCTAACTGGGAATAAGTCTGGCTTAAGACTTAGAGCATTGTCTCAATCCTATTTTTCTCTACTTATCAGAGTAAAGTGCAAAGGAAGAAAATGAAATTGATTGATCATTTTAGTCAGAAGTGTTAGTTTTAAGCCACAAAATATGTGAATTATTTTTGTATTGCTATAATAAAAAATTATTTTCACCAACAATTCTGAAATAGGGTTAGTTATAGTGGGAGTATGTCTTTCTGTCACGAGAAAGACATACTCCCACTTGTTTTTCCTCCTTTTTTCCTAGTAGAACTGTCTAAGGACAAGTGATGGATGTGTGCTGTGTAACAATGAAGCTGTGCATGAATAGAAGTGGTAGGTGTGAATGATTTTTGTCTCACATTTGAACTTTAAAGTAACATCCCCCACCTTTCCTCCACAAAAAGATTACCAGAATACTAAATGCCAAGTTGTCAGCCCTGTCTCTTACAAGTTAGTTGATTTTTGGCACTTAATTTAGTTTATAATTTCCTATCCATGGCTTATATTTCTCCTCCTTGCCATGGCCATAATCACTGCCATTTCTGGGTTTAACTTATTTATCATTCTCGACCTAGAGTTCCTCCTTGTCTGTTGGAAATCACATCATCCATCTAAATGGCTTTTTTTTCTGTTAAGAGTGGTTCATCTTCCTATTACCCACCCCTGTCATCTGAAATTGACTTTCCCTCAAACTTCACACCTCACTCTTTGTATTTGTTCCTCTTCCACAGTTAATGACTGGAATGGGAATTCACAGAAATGCAGTCCAATGATATTTATCATGTGTCAAATGAATCTTGAATATTAATAAAAGTCGTTCAAATATACTGGCTGACTAACCAAAATTAGTCATGGTAGCATGGGTGAAAACTTATGGGGAGATAATAACAACCCTCTTAATGTAATTGCTGTGGCAGACCCGCTTTCGCCTATGTCAGAACAAAATTATCGTGTAGACACTAGACAAAAACACGCTTTTGGCGTCCCGATTTAATGACGTATCGAGGAAGGGAAACTCGATCTGGAAAACAGGAAGAGCAATAACTGAGCCATAAAGAGCACTTAAAAGAGACGCGGCTTGCTCACACTCAAAACTCAGAAGATACACAACACGCTAATGAAACAGGACACGTCCTTGTTTGGAACCAGGTTAAGGTTATTGACCCGTAGGGTCAAGGAAGCCTCCATATTAGACTCCATCCAATAACATCAATAGGGATCGCGGTTGACAACATAACAGCCGGTCAACAACAAAGAGGACTTAAAAGGAAACAACATGTACTAGTCGGAAAAATAATGAGGAGCGAAACGCACGAATGACAGTGCACCAAATCGACCAATGATGACAAACAAAGGTGTAGTAGACATGTTCGAATATAGCGGTTGATAGTCTTATCGCGCTCCTTGGCTGATTGATTTTGTTATTTCATGTGCAACATGGATCTCCTCTATTTTAGTAATTTAAAGCGCGCAAACCCTTCAAGGATAATCCGATGGTTTCAAAACCGGGGATTATTGGCCAATCCATTGCACTGCGGTGTGTGCAACCAAGACATGATAATGGTTCAACGAACTGATGCCCACGTGGACGGATTTCAATGGTAGGGAGGAGAATTTGTCTACTAGATTTCGCATGAAAGTAATTATAGATCAAGTGTTGAGGCCTCAAATATTTTAGTCTTCGTTTTGTAGTATTCCGGTAAAAGATTAATTTTGACGAAGTAGATGAAGACTTTTACGCGAGAGAACATTATCCTCTAAAATGCGACTAAGAAGCTCAGCAATATAACCATAATTATGGTCAGTTAAAATCAATCTTATTTAATCTCCAGCTTGATATGTTTGATTTAGGAAAATAAAACAAACACACAAAAAAGAAACAAAATGAAACCAAAACCAAAACAGCCTCAACATGAGCGCTTTAGTGATCATCTGCTCGTAATTTGTTCCTCGTGAACGACAGGCACCGCGCAGGTGGGCCACGGTTGACGCCCCGTTTTCAATTGATAAAATGTAAATTAAGTGTAGTTCGAAAGGATGTATGATTCCCTTGTCACTTCTTCATTTTCCATTTCGTTTTCCTTTGTTTTTCCTGAGACAGCTCGGATATTAACGAATCCCGGCAAATGTTTAAAACGGTCGTCTCATCTTGTCTCACCCTTTGTTTAGGAGATGCTATACTTGCAAGATGAAACGAAGCATTAGGACAAATTCTTTCTTTGCCAAGTTTCCGAAGCTACCTCTAGGACAGCTCATTATGCTAATATACTTCTGGTCGGTGGACCTGAGCAGCAAGAAGACGTCGCGGATGTTGGCCATCGCCAACAACCTGGTTTGCAAAGTATTTCGTGCCTTAGAGGATATTTGTTCCGTGGACTTGGCGACAAATCCATTTCTCCCGTTTCCGGTCGGAGGAGCGGCTGTTGTGAAATGTGACGAGAGTAAATTTAACCATAAAGCAAAGGTAAATTCAAAGCTTGCTAAGTTTAAGTAGCAGCATTTAATCAAACAAATTCCACCCAAGCTGATATGGTCTTATTCATAAAAACTCTTTAAAATATTACTCAAAGTACACAATTAGCAACAAGATCTAAAAAAACTTAATTGAGAGTGTTTTACTAAAATTGATAGTCTAAAATAGACTGTGCTGGACAAATCAGTTTTCTGACTGTGGATTGCAGACTGCATTAGCAAACAATCTTTGTTGAAACATTTTCCGATGATCGAAGCAGTTACATAGAAAAAGTTATGACGATATCTTCTCTATTAGTACAACAGAGGAAGACGAGCCCCTGACTCATGGGTGTTTGGCGTTCTATACACAGCCTCAAGTCCAGCCGAAGGCTTCTACCAGGTAGTTAGGCGTAGGGATCGGGCAACTCTTTTGCCGATTTTGGCCAAGTGCTTGCAACCAATCAGAAAAACTGTGCCTGATAACTAGGGTAAGTAACATGTAAAAGGATCTTGAAAGAGCCACGTAGTAACAATTAAATTCAAAAAACTGGTTTATGTCTATGTTGTTTCACAGAAACAAGATGAAGCAACTGAAATATTTGGAAAAGATGATGAGGTGAGAAAAATCACACATGGATCCTTTCCTTCCTTACTTTTTTTTTCCATTGATCATATTAATTTTGTAACAGCTGTAGTTAACATTCAAACTCTGGTTGATTACAGGAGTCTTTCTATGGGAATTTTGATCCCGATCAATCCCTTGATTCCACCATTCCTGGTAAGCGGAAAATTTTCTTTACAGAAGTTTCCATTAATACATTCCTGAAACAAAAGAGGGATCCTTCAATGCCACCGTTTCTGGTACGTAGAACATTCCTTTTGTAGAAGAGGAAAAATTCAATGCAGATAGTACAAACAGCAATCACAAGGTAAAATTGCATGTGATAAATGACCCTTGAAAGTCCCCATTCACTTTCCAACATAATGGCCAATTATACCATGGAAAAAAATTAAGCTGTAAACCTAGGTACTTGTTTCTGAACTTCTAAATATAGTAAACGTGAAATAAAGTAACAAGAAATCCCCTATAAAGTTATATTTTTCTAGACTCATAAGCATAAAGGAAATTTGCCTGCGAACTGCTACATTAAAAAAATAAAGGCCTTTTTCTTTACCTTTAAAGATGACAAGGACAAGGGAGAGCACAGAGATAAGGTTGAGGAGAACAAGACTTTAAGTGAGGGTACGATTTGACAAACACAATTTATTAAGTGTTGTGGCTAGTGAATTTCTTCAGCTTTCTAATTTGCTCAAAGCATTCCAAAATGGGAAATTCCACTCCCAGATGACCAATAGCAAAATCCTATAAACAACTCACCACAACAATTTCTTCTTACTATACCCACAGAACTAGAAAAGAAGAAAAAGAAGAAGACACGGAAGAGAAGAAAGAAGAAAAATATTGCATCTCTGCAAGAAGGCAACAAAGAAACTAGTGAAAGAGTAGAACTTGTAAATGAGAGCAACAATTAGCCTTTAGTGACTGTGCACTGCCTTGCACTTAGCCTTAAGTTTTCTTTTCATTCCTGTCATAAAGTTTTCTTTGTAAATATGAGAATAAATGATATCAAGTTTTCCAACATGTATTAGTTGTTTGGTATATTTGACAACATTTTCCAGAGGCAAAGAGATCATTGAGCTATAATAAATATGCTACAGATAATAACAATTTTTGTTTTGGTCATCATGGTCATTAACCAAATATATTCCCCTCATTATTTGTTTCTTAAAAACTCTAACAAAATCATTTTATAAATCAAAGCTCTCTTTCTAAAACTATCCTTTTTTCTGCGTCGTGATAGAAAGATTGGTGATCCAAGACCAACCGAAGCAATCTCATCCCTGTAATAATCTGGAAAATTTTTTGTAGCAAAGTTAGATTTCTCATTTTAATCTGTATTTATTTTGATTATATCCCTGAGATAAAAGATGGTTTACGAGGAAAAACTCATTTTAAGAAAGAAATTATCATTCATGTCTTTAAAATCGAATATCCTATGAATACAGTCTTCATTAAAGAAAAAAAAAACTAAAACAGCACAGTATGATAAAATATTCCTTGCATTATGACACATGAAGGTTCAGGAACATTTGACCTTTATTTTTCAAAATTTATATCTTTGAGATGGTTATAATTTCTGCCATCCCTCGTTGTGGAGGAATGAAGTAACTTTTGTATTGGGCCTGGAAGCTTTGAACTTTATTCGATACATATATTCAATGCTTTTTTCTATGTGCTGATATATATGCTACCAGCCATATAATAATATTGGTTAAGGCCTTCCCTACCCGTTTACCATACCAAGACATAGAAAATAGAACTTACCTTTACGTATTGTATATAATTTTTTTTTTGGACTGTTTAGGATGGGGGCTCTGATAAGCCTTACCAGCCTGACTCAGCTGACTCAGATGAGTGAGATGATGAAGAGGAGACTGGAAATGATGAGACTGAAGTTTCTGAGAATGAGAGTGATAAACCAAAGGAAGAAGTTGAGAAAAGTGATAGCGATGGAACGAAAAGCAATGAGGTGATGAAAGATGATGAAGACTCAGCTTCTGAGGTAAAAGATTAACCAGTGTCTTTCAGAGAAGAGCCTCATCTCAGATTTTAGGCTGTTTAATATTCATCAATCCATCCATCCATTCCTTTATTCATTTACATTGTAAAAGCAAAGATAAGTATTGAAAAGTGGTTTAAAATGCACCTAATAGCCCTCAAACACATGAATCTGAGCACCCAACCCTTGTAAACCTACACAGATGTTGCTGCTATTAATTTTGCTAATTAAAAATGTTTTTATCTTCCATCGACTATTAGACTATTATAATACACTTATTGCTATAATTCATATACATCATAAAAGTTTATTTCTGCTAAACTTTAATTTCATGAAATTTCTCCTGCAAAAACCACATATCAGAGTATCTAAGTAAAATTATAATTTCTTTTTCTGCAGGATTCCAGCCGTGAAGAGAACAACAGGGGCAAGCAAAGTGGAAGTGGAGGCACCCGGAAACGCCAGCGCTGTCCTATAATTTACTGTAAGTCTAAAGTTGTTCACATGCCTAGGCACCTGCAAGACGTCCATGGGTGGTCGCGAATGCATTGCAAAGACAGCACTAGTTCGTTATGGCATGAGAAAGACTTATTCTTTTTCGCATCCAAAGAAAGCTTCAAAGAAGAAACAGCACACAGAAAAGGAGGCTAGTAAGAGCAAAGGATCAAAAGACTATCATTACTATCGTTACTGCCCCCTACAAGGATGTACAGCATTAGTAAAATGGCTACCTCCACATCTGCGTAAGGTTCATAAATTGTCTCCTGATGAAGTGAAAAAGGCCCTTTCCAAGGTAGCAGGAGAGCGTGTTCGGGACTCCCATCGTGTACCTATTCATCAGAGAAGGCTCCAATGTCGTAACAAATTTCAAGATGAATCAAATCGACTTTCAGTGTCTGAACATTACAGCCAAACAGTACCTTGTATAGTCCTTCCAGACAGCGATGAAGAAAACAATGAGAATGAAGACACATTGGAAACTGTCAGTGGAAATGTCCATGCACATGAGGTGTTAAAGGACTTTAAGGCGTGGCTTCAATCAGCAGATGGAGGGCAGCTGGACGTGAAGACAACTGAGCAGCACTACAAGCAAATGTTGAAGCTTTTAAGCATCATCGATGAAAAGATGGAGGTGTCCTCATTATATGACGATCAGCTAATAAACAAGAAGTTTCTGGAAGGCTACGCCAAAAAGCAATACCATCCCAAAACAACACAATCTTATCTGATGAGCTTGCGCCACTTTTATTCCTTTTCCCTGACCACTGACTTGGGCGAAAGCACAACAAAGGAGAAGGTAATAGCGCTGAGGGAAAAGGTAGCAAGATGGTCTACTTCATTTCGTCTGAGCAGCACGAAACGACATTGGGAGAAGATGGAGGAGGATTTGCATGCAGTCATTTCACCAGGGCAGATAAAAGAGTTCGAAAGAAGTAAGGCCACCAGAGATGCAATCTGTCTATTAGGAAAATTGTCAGGCACGCACAACATAGACATATCACAGGGTCAGTACACTTTGCTTAGAGACTTTTTGATTGTCGAATTTTCAATCGACAATGCAAACAGATCTGGAGCTTTAGTGTCGTGACCGGAAGCGAGTTGTGTTACCTTTTATGTTACGTGCATGAACTGATTGCGAAACGCGTGATTGTAACAATAGGCTATTCATCTTAAGGAAAAAAAAGATAGAATTACACACAGATAAGATCGATTTAGGTGAGAATACCACGACATGTACCGACAAAGTGAGAAATATTAAATCTGGTGAAAATCTTCAGACGTGAGAGTTTCCTTTGTCGGCGAGCACCATTTCCCGACAAAAGTGGCGACCCTGCCAGGACACGGCTTAAAAGAAACAGAAAATTCATTACAGAAATCACACTGACCGCGTGGTTTCATCAAAAACAACAAATGGCTGAGCTTGAGCAAGCGGTGAAAAAGATCGACGCAAAGCTCCGAACGTTGAAATTCAGGACCAAAGAAGTACCGAGAATTCGAGAGAAGAAAGAACTGAAAGCGTTAGAGCGATTGCAAAAGGATTTGGAAACACAGCTAGACGGCGTTCATGAACAGAAGGTTCAAATACAAGCGCTAAAAATAGAGCAAGGAGACGACCCGAACGACGTGAGAGAATGGACATTGGAAATCGAAGGGCAAGTCGACGTATTCGAAAAACTCGCCGATAATGTGATAGTAGAGCCAAGGAATCTACGAGAGGAGACTTTACGCGAATTGAGAGACGAGGAGGAAAAGAAAGAAGAGGAGAAAAGGAATCGTCGTTACGAAGAAGAGTTGAAATTCGAGGAGGCAAAATTGAAGGTCAAACGCGACCACGAAAAGAAATTAGAAGAGGATCGAAACAAATCTCTAAAGGAGAGTGGCGCCAAGTTACCTAAGTTAACCATCACTAAATTTCAAGGAACCCACCTTGACTGGTTGAGGTTTTGGAGCCAATTCGAAACTGAAATCGATAAGGCTAGTATTACACAAGTAGCGAAATTTTCATACCTCAAAGAGCTTCTCACCCCCAAAGTTCGTGCATCGGTAGGTGGCTTGCCTTACAATACAGAAGGCTACGGACGAGCTAAAAGCATTCTGACAGCAAAGTACGGGAAACCGAGCGAAGTGTCCAACGCGCACATGAAGTGTATTATTTCCTTACCCACCATACAGGGATCTCAGCCAGCAAAAATACACCCATTCTACGAGAAGCTGTCAACTAATGCTCAAGCACTGGAAACCATGGGAAAAATGCAAGAGATAAATGGCTACGTTCGAGTTACCTTGGACAAACTACCTGACATCAGGGCTGACCTTGTCCGTTTGGACGACAACTGGCAAGAGTGGGGATTTCCTCAGATGTTAGAGTCACTTCGAAAGTGGTGCGAAAGAAATCCGTTGCCTTCATCCGAAGAACCAAGCAGTGGCAGAACCCTGCCGCCTAAATCCCGAGACAAATTGTTTAACTCGAGGCAAGACGAGTGGAAACCGAGACCATGCGTTTATTGCAAATCTAGCGGACACAAGTCCCTCGACTGTGACAAGATAGTGGGTGTGGCACAGAGAAGAAAGCACCTCAGTGAGAAAGGTTTATGTTTCAACTGCACTGGTACCAAACACCGAGCTGCTGAGTGTTGTATTGTGAGAAGTTGTCAGAAGTGCAACGGCAGACATCATACTTCAATATGTGACAGAGATTCCCAGCAGATGTTGCTAGCCACCAGTGAAGGAGCAGTCATTTACCCAATCGTGGTTGTCAATGTGGACGGCATAACATGCCGCGCGTTACTGGACACTGGGGCGGGAAGCTCGTATGCCTCAGCAGCACTTGTCAAACGACTTGGAAAGCAACCGTCAAGAATAGAGCACAAGAGAATTGACACGATGATGTGTTCGACAAACAAGAAGATTCAACAATACAACGTTAAGATTGCAAACACCCATGGGAGTTTCGAGATGGCAACCACAGTGAGCAAAGTCGATAAAAGTGTCCTACTGTCGGTGCCCAACCCAAGATATTCGGAAAACATCAACCAGTTCACCCACCTCGAAGGAGTAGTCATGGATGATGGAGACACGAAATCGGAACTACCCATCCATCTGATACTGGGGGCTAGTGAATACTCGCGGATAAAGACCGACACAAAACCAAGAATTGGAAAGGCCGGAGAACCCATAGCTGAGCTAACCACTTTAGGCTGGACAATGATGTTGGCCAGAAAGGAAGCACACCTGAGCAGTGTTTATCTCACCAGAACGTCGTCCACTGATTACGACCAGCTGTGTAGTCTTGACATGTTGGGCCTTGAGGACAGGCCAAATGGTGATCAGCAAACAGTGTACGACGATTTTAAAGAGCAACTCAGACGAAGCGATGAAGGATGGTATGAGACGGGGCTACTATGGAAACATGGTCATGATCTCCTCCCAAACAACGAGTGTGGAAGTCTACGAAGACTCGAAAGCCTGATAAAGAAATTACAGAAAGAGCCCAACCTTCTGGCCCAGTATGACGAAGTCATTCAAGATCAGTTGGCGAAAGGGATCGTAGAGGTGTCTTCAGACCCAGTGGGAAGAGAGTTCTACATCCCACACAAGCCTGTCATCAGAGAGTCAGCAGAATCCACCAAGCTGAGAATCGTGTTTGATGCGTCAGCGAGATCAAATGAGAAGAGTCCCTCCCTTAACGATTGTTTGGAGACGGGGCCACCCCTTCAGAACCTGCTGTGGGATGTGCTACTAAGAAACCGTCTGAAGCCAGTGGCGTTGGCTGGTGACCTTAAGCAGGCCTTCCTGCAAGTACGTATTCGACTAGAAGATCGAGATGCCTTAAGATTCCACTGGATAAAGAACAGAGATGTATCAAATGTGGAAGTGTTGAGATTTACCCGTGCATTGTTTGGCCTGGTGCAGTCACCGTTCTTGTTAGGGGGAACACTGCAGCAACACCTGGAAAGCCTAAAAGAAAGATACCCAAAAGAAGTGGAAGAGATCAAAAAGAGCCTGTACGTGGACGATGTCATTACCGGTGGAGAAACCAAAGACAAGGTGCGCAAACTAAAAGAAACAGCTGTTGCAGTTTTTGGGGAGGCGCAGTTCGAACTACACAAGTGGCATTCCAACGAGCCAGATCTGGAAACGAACGAAGAACCGAAGTCGGAAGACGAGAGACAAAGTTATGCCAAGGAACAACTTGGAGTTAAAACCGGAGAAACCAAGATGTTGGGGCTACCATGGGACAAGACGGAGGACACCATTGCTGTGAAGTTTCCAGAAGCACCCCCAGAAGTGACTAAGAGGGAAATGTTGCGGTTCCTCGCTTCAATTTACGACCCTCTTGGCCTAGCGTCACCAGTATCCCTCGTGGGGAAGTTCTTGTATCGAGAAGTTTGTGACCAACACCTTCCATGGGACCAAAGCGTACCCGAAAACATCAGAAGGCAATGGCAAAAATTCCAGAAAAACCTCCCAGACCACCTTCAATTCCCGCGCAGTTTAGCAGGCTTGCAAGAAACCATTAAAGCAATCGATTTACACGCGTTTGGAGACACAAGTGGGGCAGGATCAGCAGCTGTGGTATATGCAGTGGTTCATCAAGCTTCAGGCGTGAGCAGAGGATTGCTGGCAGCGAAATCGCACTTGGCAAAAAAGGGCCTCACTATTCCTAGACTGGAATTAGTATCTGCGCACATGGCGGCAAACCTCGCCGAGAATGTGAAGAACACCCTAGAAGGCCGGCCAGTTAGATCAGTCCATGGATGGCTGGATAGTACTGTGGCCCTTCACTGGATCAGAGGAGAAGGGAGTGCCTACAAGCAATTTGTGGCCAACCGAGTGAACAAGATACGAGACAAAGAGTACATTCACTGGAGGCATGTTGGTACCGACCAGAATCCCGCTGATATTGGCAGTAGAGGTTGCCAAGCGGACAAGCTGAGAGAGCTGTGGTTAATGGGTCCAAAATGGTTGACAGAGCCTGATCGTTGGCCAGCTGAAGTATTCACAGAACCGAGCAAAGAAACCGAAGCGGAA